>NW_025173832.1:0-1892 GCF_004010195.1 Chiloscyllium plagiosum | reverse complement strand
TATGCTTTAGGAAAATGCTAAGACAAAGTAAGTTCAGCTTCCTTACTGTCTGAAAGCAAAGAAGGGAGACCATGGATATGGCAGAGCAGTGAAGCAATCATTGCAAATCTGTCATCATAGAAGAAAATAAAACATTTTTCAAAATAGTTCTCAAAAATACTCGGAAATTTAAGATTGATTAGAAAATGCGAATAGAACGAAATTATTAAATAAATGAGTTTGAAGATATTATTGGGACTTAAATGGGCTGAGACAGAGTCAACATAGATCTCTGAAACTGGAACTGCCTTTGTGAAATCGACTCGTAGTGACATGATGGAGAATGAATGGATGCACTGCATTTGGGTTTTCAAGAACAAAACAAAGATGAAGTGCTAAGCCTGTTGTGCAGCATCAAGTCTTATGGGATAGGACCAGTGTTTGGACAAGGTTTCAGGCTGGGGTGGGAGCGCTGACAGTAAACAGAGGATTGGAAATAAACAATGTTTTTTTTTAGCTGGGGAGCAGAACGCTTAAGGGATAACACAGGGATTTTTGCTTGGGCCTCAGCTTTACACAATATACATTAACCATTTGGTTCATGAAATCAAATGAAATATTTCGGAGTCTGCTGATGGGACTAATCTATGACGGATTATGAACTGTAAAAAATGATTTTAAAACTTTCCAGGTGACTGAGAGAAGCAGAATGAATAGGCAAGTAAATGGCAGATGAAGAACTATGTGGATATCTTTATTGTTGTGTAATTTGTTGGGAAAATAGAATGGCAGTCTACCATTTCAAAACGGTATGGTTGAAAGATATTGACCTAAGAGGTTACTCGTGCTCCCTTTTCTCTTTTTCCACCTAAGCCGAACTCTGCAGTCCATGCATGGCAGTAATGATTGAAGCGACGTACTAATACTGGGAATGGCATTAAGACACCAATCAGTGTAATTGGACACACAAAGTGATTAATTGTAACATTGAAAAAGATCTAGAACTTATTACACACCAGTCACTGAAATCAATATGGAAGCAGCTGAAAGCAGTTCGGAAAATAAATGATGTGTTGACCTTCAGTTCAAGGGATTTAATTAGAGGAGGAAGATTTCCTAACGACAGCGATACCGAGCCTTGTTGAGATTTCATCTTGAATATTGTATAGTATTGTGTGGAGGTTTCGTCTACTTACCCAACAAAAACAAACCTGACATTGAAGGAGTGCAAGAAGGATGACTGGATTGGACACTAGAATGGCAGGCGTTTCGTGTGAGCAGAGTTTGTGTCGACAGGGACTACATCGCATCAGGTTACGGAAAATGAATGTATATCTGAGAGACATATGTAAGACTCTGTGATGGTTAGACAGATTTTAAGCCGTGACGGTAATTCCAGGAGATGGAATGTCTTAACCAACAGGCCACAGAGACAGGTACAAGCAGTAAACCATGCATTGAGATTAGAGTAAGTGTCAGCACTCAGAGACCGAAAACACAGGGAATTCTCCATCAAAGAAGACTGTGGAATACAGGATTCTGAATACAATGTAGGATGTAGAAAATCCGCAGTTATCATATTGAATGGGAAAGAAACCCAATGGACCAAACGTGTTTCTGCATTTAAATGGCCAGTCACATAAAAGGATATGTATATTATGTTGGAGATGTTCGGCCATGGACTAGAATGGGGCAGCTCTACGTGTTGAATGATCTACTTCTTCTTTGTGTAGTCTGTGGGAAAGCTTTGTCAATTTGGTCACAAGCTCTCATGTGTTAAGAAGGATAAGTCTGCAGTGTCGACAGGACTGTGTATCCCGCTCACCTTAATGATACCAAGAGTGGGGACAGGTTTTTTTTTCCTGTTTTATGCTTTAGGGCCTCTTAGAAGTTATTCGTCCCCTCTTAACAGG
>NW_025173831.1:0-1892 GCF_004010195.1 Chiloscyllium plagiosum | reverse complement strand
AGTAATCCAGATATTACTACTCTCAAGGACCTCGTTTTTAAATTCCTGCCTAACTCTCTGTAATCTCCCTTCAGAATCTCAACCTTTTCCCTTCCTATGTTATTGGTTGCAATGTGGACAATGACCTCCTGCTAGCCTCTCTCCCCTTTGAGAACATTCTGCACCCTCTCTAAGACATCCTTGATCCTGGCACTAGGGAAGCAACACACCATTCTGATTTTTCGCTGCTGTCCATAGAAACGTCTGTCTGTACCTCAGCTTAGAGAGTCCCCAAACACAATCAATCACTTGGAACTTGACGCACCTCTCATTACATTAGAGCCAGTCTCAATATCAGAAACTTGGCTGTTCGTGTTTCGCTGCTGTCCATAGAAACGTCTGTCTGTACCTCAGCTTAGAGAGTCCCCAAACACAATCAATCACTTGGAACTTGACCACCTCTCATTACATTAGAGACAGTCTCAATATCAGAAACTTGGCTGTTCGTGCTACGTTCCCCTGAGAATCCATCACCCCATACATTTTCCAAAACAGCATACTTGTTTGAAATGGGGATAGCCACAGAGGACTCCTGCACTATCTGCCTACCTCTCTTACTTTTCCTGGAGTTAACTCATCTATGTGACTGTATCTGAGACTTTCCCCAACTGCCATCAATCACATTTCCTTGCTCTTGTAAATTCCTCATTGCCTCTAACTGCCTCCCCAACTGATCCATTCGATCTGATAGGATTTGCAACCAACGGCATTTATTGCAGATATAATCCTCAGTAACCCGTAAACTCTCCCTAACCTCCCACATCCAACAAAAAGAGCATATCACTCTACTATGGGCCAATTTTGCTTCTTGCAATCTACAGACCGAGAAAATAGTACTGTTTTATTCCTCTACAAAACACTGCTCCAGGTTAAATGAATACTTATGCCTTATAATTTAACTTTAATCAAGAGACATAGCTCAATAAAACATGTAAACACTCTACTTATACATATAAACTTAGACATATAAACACTCTATTTATTTTAAGTCTGCACTTAAAATCCACTTACTTGCTTCTGTGCTGTGACCTTCTCCCCAGGCAGTTCTTTCAAAATGAGTTGTGAATTTCACTGGTTTTTAGTTTTCCTAGATTTTCATTTCAACAGCAAAGGCATTAACTGCTAACTCTGTCAGTTAGCAATATGGATTTCTTTCTCTCTCTCTCTCTCTCTCTCCTGCACTGACCTTACCATGTGCTTCATTTGTCTGTTCTTCTCCCTTTTAAAAGTGTTATTGTTTTAACTTTTTTTTCGCATTAACTGCTAACTCTGTCAGTTAGCAATATGGATTTCTTTCTCTCTCTCTCTCCTGCAATGACCTTACCATGTGCTTCATTTGTCTGTACTTCTCCCTTTTAAAAGTGTTATTGTTTTAACTTTTTTTTCTCCTAAGTTCCAAAACAATGCAACAGCATATGAAACAGTAATTGCTGCTCCTGGAATTCGAGGAAATCTCCTCGAAACACCTAAAATACCTCAAAAAAAGGAGCGGCTGTTACAGCCAGAAATTCTTCCTGTCCTCCATCTTGGATTACCCAGAATCCTTTTAAAACAACTAGCAAAGTTAGGATCTGGACTACCTTCTTGGCATGTTTTGAGGGGTCTAACCTGGGGTCCATAACAGACTGGTGCCTCTTTGCAGGATTTGTTCTCTAGTTCCAAATTGGGATTAGGGTGCAGCAAGTGGTAAGTGTTAATGTCTTTTATTCTGGGTGCTTATTTAGTTGGTTTAAACAGCGCTTGGGATAGCAATGGCTCTTTCAGTCACCAAGAGCTTTCTGGGGGTAGAAGAAGTCACCTTGGGGGTTTTACAAATGGTGGTTAAGGCCAAGCTGCGGGAATTAGCAGACAAG
>NW_025173830.1:0-1892 GCF_004010195.1 Chiloscyllium plagiosum | reverse complement strand
AGCACAATCTTCCACAGCACTATCTTTCACAGCACAACCTTCCACCGTAAAATCTTCTACAGCACAATCTTCTACAGCACAATCTTCGACAGTGCAATCTTCTACAGCGCAATCTTCGATAACACTATCTTATAAAGCACAATCTTCTACAGCGCAGTCTTCTACAGCACAATCTTCCACAGCACAATCTTCTACTGCGCAATGTTTCACAGCACAATCTTCTTTCGCGCATTCTTCTACAGCACAATGTTCCACAGCACAATCTTCTAAAGCACAATCTTCTACAGCACAATCTTCTACAGCTCAATCTTCTAAAGCACAATCTTCGTCAGCACAATCTTCGTCAGCACAATCTTCTACCGCACAATCTTCCACAGCACTATCTTTCACAGCACAACCTTCCACCGTAAAATCTTCTACAGTACAATCTTCTACAGCACAATCTTCTACAGTGCAATCGTCCACAGCACAATCTTCCACAGTACAATCTTCCACAGTATAATCTTCCACAGTACAATCTTCCACAGCAAAATCTTCCACAGTACAATCTTCTGAAGCACAATCTTCCACAGCACAATCTTCTACAGCACAACCTTCTACAGCACAATTCTCTCCAGCACAATCTTCTACAATGCAATCTTCTGCAGCACAATCTTCCACAGGACAATCTTCCACAGCATAATCGTCTGCAGCGCAATCTTCCACAGCATAATCTTCCACAGCATAATCTTCTACAGTGCAATCTTCTACAGCACAATCTTGCAATCTTCTACAGCACAATCATCTACAGCGCATTCTTCTACAGCACAATCTTACACAATACAATCTTTGACAGCACAATCTTCCACAGCACAGTCTTCTACAATATAATCTTCGACAGCGCAATCTTCGACAGCACAAACTTCCAAAGCACAATCTTCGACAGCACAATCTTCTACAGCACAATCTTCTACAGCGCAATCTTCTACAGCACAATCTTCTACTGTGCAATTTTCCACAGCACAATCTTCCTCAGTGCAATCTTCTACAGCACTATCTTCTATAGCACAATCTTCTATAGTACAATCTTCAACAGCTCAATCTTCTACAGCACAATCTTCCACAGTACAACCTTCCAAAGTGCAATCTTCCACAGTACATTCTTCTACAGCGCAATCTTCTATAGCACAATCTTCCACAGAACAATCATCAACAGCACTATCTTCTACAGCGCATTCTTCTACAGCACAATCTTCTATAGCACAATCTTCTACAGTACAATCTTCTACCGTGCAATTTTCCACAGCATAATCTTCCTCAGCGCAATCTTCCACAGCACTATCTTCCACAGCCCAATCTTCCTCAGCACAATCTTCTACAGCTCAACCTTCTACAGCACAATCTTCCACAGCACAATCTTCCACAGTACAATGTTTTCCCGCCTAATCTTCCGCAGTTCAATCTTCTACAGCGCAATCTTCCACAGCACAATCTTCTACAGCACTATCTTCTATAGCACAATCTACAACAGCACAAACCTCTACAGTACAATATTCTATTGGATATTCTTCTATAGCACAATCCTCTACAGCACAATCTTGTACAGCACAATCTTCCACAGCACAACCTTCCACCGTACAATCTTCCACCGTACAATCTTCTACAGCACAATCTTCTACAGCACAATCTTCTACAGCACAATCTTCCACAGCACAATATTCCACAGCACAATATTCCACAGCACAATCTTCGACAGCACAATCTTCTACTGTGCAATCTTTCACAGCACAATCTTCTACAATGCAATCTTCTACAGCGTAACCTTCTACAGCACAATCTTCTACAGCACAATCTTCTACAGCGTAATCTTCTACAGCGTAATCTTCTACAGCACAATCTTCTACAGCGCAATC
>NW_025173829.1:0-1892 GCF_004010195.1 Chiloscyllium plagiosum | reverse complement strand
TTACTTGTGATGATCCCTGACTGGTGTGTAATGTGGTCTCAGTGATTGAAGATGCTTCTGGCACTATTGGATGTGATGCTGAAGAAGACCCAGTTATGGAAGCGACATATGCTGTTGTTGCATTGGTTTCTGATGTTGAAGAATTTATAGATATTCTCTGGGCTGAGGAATAGGTTTCTGAGGAGGCTGGTGTATATGATGATAGTTTCACTGTGGCTGGATGGGGTTCTGAGGAATTTGGTGTAACTGCTGACATTTGTGTTGAAGCAGGGGACAATTCAGATGAAGGTTCTGTTATTGGTAATATTTTTGTTGTTGTCCTGCTGCCTGATGAAAATCCAGTCATCCAGTTACTTTGTTCAGTCAGTGCTGAATTATTTGTGATTGATGATACTTGTGAAGTTGCTTGACCTGTTTCTTTTGAGGAGCCAGTTATTGACGCTACTTGTGCTGTGATTGAACTGGATGCAGTTTCTAATGACCCTTGTGGTGTTGATTGGATCAGTGATGAAGACGTTGCCAGTGATATTTGTCCAGTTGTTAGATGTGTCTCTGATGAAGACATTGTTCCTGCTGATGTCTGTGTTGTTGGATACATTTCTGAAGATGTCTCAGTTGTTGATGATCTTTGGGCATGGGCGCCATGGAGTTCTGATGAAAATTCAGTTGCAGATGTGAATTCTGATATTGATGTCCCAGATTCTGGTGTAGAAGGAGTCTGCCATGATGGCTGTGCAGATGAATAGTTTTCAGCTGAGGACGATGTTATTGATGACAATTCTCTTTGTGTAGATTGGGTTCCTGATGAAGTCAGTGTTACTGCAGACACCTGTGTTGTTGTGGGATATAGTTCTGATGAAGACTTTGTTGTTAATGATAGTTGTGCCATTGTTGGATAGCTTTCTGATGATGGCACAGTTTGGAATGACATATTACTCGTTGTTGGGTGTGTTACTGATGGTGTCTCCTTTCCTGGGGACACTCGTGCATCTCTTGAAGTGGCTTCTGGTGAGTACTCAGTGCTGGATGATAGTTGCAAGATTGTTGGCTGAGATTGTGATGATGATTGTGTCATCAGTGTTACTGGGGTGTTTGCTGGATGTGATGCCGATGAAGATTGTCCTGAAGAGGTTTTCTGTAATGATCCCTGACTGGTCTGTTTTGGGGTTTCAATGCTTGATGAAGGTTCTGTTACTTTTGGAAAGGATTCTGAAGAAGACCCAGTTATGGGTGACACCTGTGCTGTTGTTGAGTTGTTTTCGAATGTTGAAGAATTTATTGATGTACTCTGTGGGGACGGATAGGTTTCTGATGAGGCCGGTGTAGTTGATTCTTTCACTGTGGTTGGATGGGTTGCTGATGAATTCACTGTTACTGCTGACGCTTGTGTTGATGCAGGGGATAATTCAGTTGCAGGCTCTGTTGATGATGAAAATTGTGTCACTGTTGAGTGGCTGCCCGGTAAAGACCCAGTTACCAATGAGACTGTTGAGGCTACTTGTGATGATCCCTGACTGGTTTCTGATGGAGACTCAGTTATTGATGAGACTTGTGTCACTATTGGATGCAATTCCGAAATGGATGTAACTTGTGCTGTTGTGGGATTGTTTTCTGATATTGATGAATTCGTTGATACACTCTGTGCTGACGGATGGTTTTCTGATGAGGCTGATGTGACTGAGGATGATTTCATTGTGGTTAGAGTGTTTTCTGATGAATTCAGTGTTACAAATGACCCATGTATTGGTGCAGGGGACAATTCTGATGAAGTTTCCGTTGTTGAAGATATTTGCGTTGTATTTGTCTTGGTGCCTGATGAAGACCCAGTTATCAATGAGAATGTGTTACTTTGTTCAGTAAGTGCTGAATGTTTTGTGATCGATGACACTTGT
>NW_025173828.1:0-1891 GCF_004010195.1 Chiloscyllium plagiosum | reverse complement strand
TGCAGACACTGATGCTTCAGAGAATGGGAAAGTCGGTATTAGACACTGATGATCAGGGAGTGGGAAAGTAGATATATAGATCCTGAATCTTCAGGGTGTCGGAAAGTAGAAATATAGACACTGATGCGTCAATGAGTGGGAAAGTAGATATGTAGACACCGATGATTCAGGGAATGGGACAGTAGATACATAGACACTGATGATTCAGGGATTGGGAAAGTAGATATAGACAGTGATGATTCAGGGAGTGGGAAAGAAGATATATAAACACTGATGCTTCAGGGAGTGGGAAAGTAAATATGTAGACACCAGTGATTCAGGGAATGGGAAGGTAGATATAAACAGACAGTGATGCTTCAGGGAGTGTTAAAGTACATATACAGACACTGTTGCTTGAGGTAGCAGGAAAGTAGAAATACGGGGTCTGATGATTCAGGGTGTGAGAAAGAAGATATACAGACAGTGATGGCTCAAGGAATAGCAAAGTAGAAATAGAGGAAAGACTGTTTCAGGAGTGGGAAAGTAGATATACCGACACCGATGCTTCAGGGAGCGGGAAGTCGATATACAGGCACTGATGATTCAGGGAATGGGAAAGTAGGTATACAGATAGTGATGCTTCAGAGAATGGGAAAGTAGGGATATAAACACAGATGCTTCAGGGAGTGGGAAAGTAGATGTACAGACACTGATGCTTCAGGGATTGGGAAAGTAGATATACAGACACTGAATCTTCAGGACGTCGGAAAATAGATATACAGACAGTAATGCTTCAGGGAGTGGGAAAGTCGATACATAAACACTGATGCATCAGGGAGTGGGAAAGTAGATATGTAGACACCGGTGATTCACGGAATGGGAAAGTAGATATAGGCGCTGGTGATTCAGGGAGCAGGAATGTAGATGTATAGACACTGATGATTCAGGGAATGGGAAAGTAGTTGTATAGACATTGATGATTCAGGGAGTGGTAAAGTGGAAATACAGACACTGATGCTTCAAGGAGTGGGAAAGTAGATATACAGTTACTGATTATTCAGGTTGTGGGAAAGTAGATATGCAGACACTGATGCTTCAGGGAATGGGAAAGTAAATATAGAGACACTGATGATTCAGGGATTGGGAAAGTACATATACAGACACTGATGATTCCGGGAGTGGGAAAGTCGATATACAGACAGTGATGCCTCTGGGAGTGGGAAAGTAGACATATAGACACTGATGATTCAGAGAATGGATAAGTAGATGTACAGACAATGATGCCTCAGGGAGTGGGAAAGTAGATATATAGACACTGATGATTCAGAGAATGGGTAAGTAGATGTACAGACACAGATGATTCAGTGAGTGGAAAAGTAGATCGACAGACAGTGATGATTCAGGGAGTGGGAAAATAGATATACAGACAGTGATGATTCAGAGCGTGGGAAAGTAGATACAAAAATGATGATGCTTCAGGGAATGGGAAAGTAGATATATTGACTCTGATGCTTCAGGGAATGGTGACATAGATGGACAGACAATGATGATTCATGGAGTGGGAAAGTAGATAAATAGACACTGATGATTCAGGCAATGGGCAAGTAGATATACAGACACTGATGCTTCAGAGAATGGGAAAGTAGATGTACAGACACTGACACTTCAAGTAGTGGAAAAGTAGATATTTAGACACTGATGATTCAGAGAGTGGGAAAATAGGTATACAGACAGTGACGATTCAGGGAGTGAGAAAGTAGATATATAAACACAGATGCTTCAGGGAGTGGGAAAGTAGATATGCAGACACTGGTGATTCAGGGAATGGGAAAGTAGATATAAGACACTGATGATCAGGGAGTGCGAAAGCAGATATACTGACACTGATGCTTCAGGGAGTGGGAAAGTAGAT
>NW_025173827.1:0-1891 GCF_004010195.1 Chiloscyllium plagiosum | reverse complement strand
TTTCTGGATACCTGATCGGCATGTTAACTTTCTATCTGGTGACGGTGTCAATACCTTGATGTCTCCTTTTCTCCCCCTTCCAGGGGATGTTAACCATTTCGTGTCTCATTGTTCGTCAAGAAGCTGCATTGCAGGTTCACCCTGAATTGACACAGTATTTGTTTCCCAAAATCACACCTGCTCACTCTCAGCAGTATTCCAATATTGGGAAAGATATCAACTTTCAGGTGGAGTTATCCAAAATTCAGAGAGATGTCAGACTTGACATTTTTGCTTTTCTGCCCCTGTAAGATCCTGAATCAGCACCTTCAGGAGAATTAGCACAGAGTGAGAACAGAGGGGGAGAGAGAGAGAGAGTGGGATGATGCTTTCAATTTTGTGGAGTAACAAAAGAAAAGAACATTCTGCAGAAAGTAGAATTGCTTATTCTGAATTTCTACCCTGCCCTGACAGTGATGATTTTTGTAATCTCTTTTTACAGATTATTTGAAGATCTGAATTTGGAAGTTTCAAAATCAACAGATGAAGGGCTTATGCTTGAAACATCGACTCTCCTGCTCCTCGGATGCTGCCTGACCTGCTGCGCTTTTCCAGCGCCACACTTTTTGACACTGAGTGTCCAGTGTCTGCAATCCTCACTTTGATGTCAATGTCTGACAGTCACTCAATCCATTGGGAACGCAACAACTTTCGACTGTGATTCTGTGAGAAGGAGCAAAGCTTTTTGATTCCTATTTCTGTATGTTTTCAGAATCAGTGGGACTGGATGAGAGACCGTACTGTTGCAGTGCACTGAGTGTGGAGCCAGAAATAGTAATACAGCCTGGAAAGAGGGATTCACGGCAGTGAGGGGCTCTACACATTTTTGTGCGTAGCTGAAGTTTTAGCCATGGGAAAAGCTGAGCGATCCTGCCCCGTAGAGAAACCATGTAAGTGTGGTGACTGTGGGAAAAGTTTCCATTTCCCGTCTGCCCTGGAGACTCATCGGCGCACTCGCACCGGGGAGAGGCCGTTCCCCTGCACAGAGTGCGGTAAGGCCTTCAGCAATTCCTCTGACCTGCTGAAGCACCAACGGGTCCACACGGGGGAGAGGCCCTTCAGCTGTCCCAAATGCAGGAAGGGCTTTACCCAGGCCTCCAGTCTGCTGACCCACCGGCAGGTCCACACCAGGGAGAGGCCATTCCTTTGCACCGAGTGCAGGAAGGCCTTCAGCAATTCCTCCGCCCTGCTGAGGCATCAGTGGATCCACACGGGGGAGAGGCCCTTCAGCTGCCCCGAGTGCGGGAAGGCCTTCAGCAATTCCTCCGATAGACTGAAGCACCAGCGGGTCCACACTGGGGAGTGACCGTTCAGCTGCCCTGAGTGTGGGAAGGGCTTTACACAGGCCTCCACCCTGCTGGCCCACCAGCGGGTCCACACTGGGGAGTGGCCATTCACCTGCTCTCGGTGTGGGAAGGGATTCACCCGCTCTTCCCACCTGCAGAGGCACCAGCGAGTTCACATTCCATGGCAGGGGGATTGAAGGAGCAATGGCAGAGACTCATGATCGACTGGACCCCTGGGTTTGAATCCCGTCGTGGCAGATGGCGGAATTGGAATTCGGTCAGAAGTCTGGAGTTCGGAATCTAACGATGAAACCATTTTTGGGGGCGGGGGCGTGAGATCCCCCATCTGAATCACTCATGCCCTTTTTAGGAAAGGAAACTGCCGTTGCAGGAAAGGATTCACTCAGTTGTTCCCAGCTGCATCCTTTACCCGGGTGGCCTACATGTGACTGCAGACCGAGAGCAGTGTGGTTGACTTCCCCACCTGCAGAAATGAACGGGGAGAAATTTACTTGGATACCGCGTCTGGGTTAAAATTGCTGAGTGAGGCAATACTTCCTACGGGT
>NW_025173826.1:0-1891 GCF_004010195.1 Chiloscyllium plagiosum | reverse complement strand
GTGACTCAGTGTGTGGCAGCATGGTGACTCAGTATTTGACTGCACGGTGACTCAGTGTTTGACAGCACGGTGACTCAGTGTTTGACAGCACGGTGACTCAGCGTTTGACAGCACGGTGACTCAGTGTTTGACATCATGCAAGCTCAGTGTTTAGCAGCACGTTGACACAATGTTTGACCGCACAGTAGCTCAGTGTTTGACAACACACTGACTCAGTGTTTGACAGCAGGATAACCAAGTGTTTGGCAGCACGGTGACACAATGTTTGACAGCACGGTGACTCAGAGTTTGACAGCACGGTGACTCGGTGTTTGACTCCACGGTAGCTCAGTGTTTGACAGCACGGTGACTCAGTGTTTGACAGCACGGTGACTCAGATTTTGACAGCACGGTGACACAATGTTTGACAGCACGGTGATACAGTGTTGACAGCACGGTGACTCAGAGTTTGACAGCACGGTGACTCAGTGTTTGACACCACGGAAGCTCAGTGTTTGACAGCACGGTGACCCAGAGTTTGACAGCACGGTGACTCAGTGTTTGACAGCACGATGACTCAGTGTTTGACAACACGGTGACTCACTGTTTGACAGCATGGTGACTCAGTGTTTGGCAGCACGGTGACTCAGTGTGTTGCAGCATGGTGACTCAGTGTTTGGCAGCACGGTAGCTCAGTGTTTTGCAGCACCGTGACTCAGTGTTTGCCAGCACGGTGACTCAGTGTTTGACAGCAGGGTGACTCAGTGTTTGTCAGCATGGTGACTCAGTGTTTGACAGCATGGTGACACAGTGTTTGGACGCACGGTAGCTAAGTGTTTGACAGCACAGTGACACAATGTTTGACAGCACGGTGACTCAGTGTTTTGCAGCACGGTGACACAATGTTGACAGCACGGTGACTTAGTGTTTGACAAGACTGTAACTCAGTGTTTGACAGCACGGTGACACAGTGTTTGACAGCATGGTAGCTCAGTGATTGACAGCACGGTGACTCAGTGCTTGGCAGCACGGTTACTCAGTGTGTGGCAGCATGGTGACTCAGTGTTTGACTGCATGGTGACTCAGTATTTGACAGCTCAGAGACTCAGTGTTTGACAGCTCAGTGACTCAGTGTTTGACAGCACGGTGACTCAGTGTTTGACAGCACAGTGACTCAGTGTTTGACTGCATGGTGACTCAGTATTTGACAGCTCAGTGACTCAGTGAGTGGCAGCACGGTGACTCAGTGTTTGACATCATGCAAGCTCAGTGTTTGGCAGCACGTTGACACAATGTTTGACCGCACAGTAGCTCAGTGTTTGACAACACACTGACTCAGTGTTTGACAGCAGGATGACCAAGTTTTTGGCAGCACGGTGACACAATGTTTGACAGCACGGTGACTCGGTGTTTGACTCCACGGTAGCTCAGTGTTTGACAGCACGGTGACTCAGTGTTTGACAGCACGGTGACTCAGTGTTTGACAGCATGGTGACTCAGAGTTTGACAGCACGGTGACACAATGTTTGACAGCACGGTGATACAGTGTTGACAGCACGGTGACTCAGAGTTTGACAGCACGGTGACTCAGTGTTTGACACCACGGTAGCTCAGTGTTTGACAGCACGGTGACTCAGTGTTTGACAGCACAGTGACTCAGTGTTTGACAGCACGGTGACTCAGAATTTGACAGCATGGTGACTCAGTGTTTGGCAGCACGGTGACTCAGAGTTTGACAGCACGGTGACTCAGTGTTTGGCAGCACGGTAGCTCAGTGTTTTGCAGCACCGTGACTCAGTGTTTGACAGCACGGTGACTCAGCGTTTGACAGCACGGTGACTCAGTGCTTGGCAGCACGTTAATCAGTGTGTGGCAGCATGTTAGCTCAGTGTTTCACAACACGGTGACTCAG
>NW_025173825.1:0-1891 GCF_004010195.1 Chiloscyllium plagiosum | reverse complement strand
TTCTATGTTCTATGTTCTAAAACTCATTTAGGGCTTCCCCCATCTGCTCAGACTCCACGCACAAGTTCCCTACTCTATCCCTGAATGGCCCTGTCTTCTTCCTGACCATTCTCCTATTCCTCACGTAAGATTAAAATGCCTTTGAGTTCTCCCTAATCATTCTTGCCAAGCCTTTTTAGTTTCCCCTCCTGGCTCTCCACTGTCCAATTCTGAGCTCCTTTCCAGATAGCCTGTAATCCTCTTAAGCTTTGCTAGATCCTTGCTTCCTCCACCTTACGTAAGCCGACTTCTTCCTTTTGACGAGATGTTTCTCTGTTCTCGTCATCCAAGGTTCCTTAATCTTACCCCTTCACACCTGTCTCAGAGGAACACATTTGTGCATCTCTTGCAACAACTACTCCTTAAATAGTCTCCACATGGCTGCTGTGCCATTTCTGTGGATCAATTGCTCCCAGGTTGTACTTCCCAACTCCTGTTTGAAAGCATCATAATTTCCATTTCCCCAATTAAACATCTTCTATCAGTAACCGTTCCTTTCACTCTCCAAGGCTATGCTAAATATAAGGCAGTTGTGATCACTTTCACCAACATTCTCGCTCTCCCCGAGATCTGACACCCGTTCTGCATCGTTGCAGAGCACCAAATCCAATATGGCCTCTTCCCTCGACGATCTATCTGCATACTGAGTAAGGAAACCCTCCTAAACTCACCTGACAAATACGGGTCCAACTAAACCATCTGCACTTAGGAGATTCCAGTCGAAATTGGGAAAGTTAAAATCACACATAACAACAACTCTGTTGCTTTTGCATTTTTCCAGAATCTGCTCGCTTCAGAGATCTTCAATCTCTCTCCTGCTATTAGATGGACTGTAGAAAGCCCCCAATGCGGTGGCTGTTCCCTTGCTGTTCTTAACTTCCATCTATACTGACTCAGTAGGCAAATCTTACTCAACAACCTCCATCACTGTATCTGTGTTGCACTCTCTGATTAGCAATGTCCCACCGCCTCCTCTTTTGCAACCCTCCCTGTTATTTCTAAATGATCTAAACCCTGGAACATCAAGCAACCATTCCTGCCACTGTGAAACCTAAATCTCTGTTATAGCAACAACATCTTAGCACCAAGAACTGATCCAGGCTCTAAATTCGTCACTCCTCTTTCGGACACTCCTTGCATTAAAGCAGACACACTTTCATCGCATGAGAAACCTTCCTATATCAATGTATCCTGTCTTTAAAACTTCCTAGAATTCATTCGCTCCCCCCTCGCACCTCTTGGCAAATGGAGGCCCCGTCGCCTGAGGTAAGTCTTTTAAAAGGTCAGACTCACCATCCCCGAATTTCTTCGCTTCTCCTTTGCACTTCTCAGCAAATATATGCCAATTTTGGAAAAAGATGAAGTCCTTACCTGAATTCCTTCGTTTCTCCTTTGCACCTCTCGGCAAATATATGCCCATTTGGAAAAAGATGAAGTTATTAGTGATAGGCAGCATTGTTTTGTGCAAGAAGGTTATCCCTTAGAATCCTAATAGAAACCTTTGAAGAGCTGACAAAGTTAATTGATGAAGCAAGGGATGTGGATGCAATATATGTGCATTTAGTAAGGCCGTTTTCAAGGTTCCCCACAGTAGGTTGATGACGAAGTTGAAGTCGCAGGGGTCTACGGTGTTCTCGATGGATGGACAGAGAACTGGTTGGAAAACAGGAGACAGAGAGTAGTCGTGGAAGGAAGCTTCTCAAAATGGAATTTGTGGTCTTCAACAGGGAGCTGTGCTCGGACCACTGTTGTTTGTGATATACATAAATTATTTAGACGAATGGAAATTTGCCAAACGAACGAGTTTTCAGATGAAAGAAAGATTGTTGGAGTAGCAGACAGTGAACTGGAC
>NW_025173824.1:0-1891 GCF_004010195.1 Chiloscyllium plagiosum | reverse complement strand
GTGTATTGGTCTAATGTCCGGTATTAGCCGAGCCGTTGCACGAAGGATTCTTACTGTGCTGCAAAGTTCTCTGCTATATTGGCTTAAAGCCCGTTATTACTGAGTGTTTCCATAATTGGACTGTGCTGTGCTGCAATTCTCTACAACCTATGAAACTATATTCCTTTATTAGGCGAGCGATTTCATAAAAGACCTGTACTGCGCTGTAATGTGCTATGTCTAATAGGTGTGATAGGTCTAATGTCCGGTATTAGCCGAATGGTACTATAATGTGCCTGTACATATCTGTAATGGTGTGTGTTCTATCAGTCTAACTTCCTTCATTAGCCGAGGTGCTCCACCAAGGGGCTACAGCCTCTTGTGTGCTTTAGCGTTCTGTCTTGTATTGATCTAATGTCCTTTATTAGCCGAGCGGTTCCATCAAGGGTCTGAACTGCACTGTAATGTGCTTTGTGTATTGGTCGAATGTCCGGTATTCGCCACACGGCACCATAACAGACCTGTACTGCGCTATAACACTGTAGGTTCAATCAGTCTAACTTTCCTTATTAGCTGAGCTGTTCCATAAAGGACCTGTGCTGTGCTGTAATGCTGTAACTTCTATGAATCTACATTCCTTTATTCGCCGAGCGGTTCCATAAAGGATCTGTACTGTGCTGTAATGTGCTATGTTGTACTGTTCTAATATCCGTTATTATCTGATTGTTTCCATAAAGGACCTGTAATGCTGTATATTCTATGAATCTATATTTCTTTATTATCGAACTGGCTCCATAAAAGGCCTAAACTGCACTGTAATGCTGTATGTTCTATGAATCTACATTCCTTTATTAGCCGAGCGGTTCCATAATGGACAAGTACTGCACTGTAATGTACTATGTTGAAAAGATCTGATGTCCGGTATAAGCCACATAGGACCACAAAGGGCCTGTACTGTGCTGTAATGCTGTATGTTATATGAATCTCATTTCCTATATTAGCCGAGCTGTTCCATAAAGGTCCTGTACTGTGCTGTAATTCTGTACACTCTCTCAATGTTTATTCATTTTTTAACCATGCGGTTCCATAAAGGAATTTATTAGCTGAGCTGTTCCATAAAGGGCCTGTACTGTGCTGTAATGCTGTAACTTCTATGAATCTACATTCCTTTATTAGCCGAGCGGTTCCATAAAGTATCTGTACTGTGCTGTAATATGCTATGTTCTACTGGTCTAATATCCGTTATTATCTGATTGTTTCCATAAAGGACCTGTAATTCTGTATTTTCTATGAATCTACATTCCTTTATTAGCTGAGCGGTTGCAAAACGGTCCTGTATTGTGCTATAATAGAGTCATAGAGTCATAGAGATGTACAGCATGGAAACAAGCACTTCGGTCCAACCCGTCCATGCCGACCAGATATCCATTAACCTTTGTTAATCGAACGTTTCCCTAAAGGACCTGTATTGCGCTGTAATGTTATATATTGTAATGGTCGAACGTCCAGTGTTAGCTGAGTGGTTCCATATAGGTCCTGTATGGCGCTATAATGCTGTATGTTCTTTGACTCTAACTTCCTTTATTAGCTGAGCGATTCCATCAAGGGGCTGTAATCTGCTGTAATGTTCTATGTTGTATTGGTCTAATGTCCGATATTAGCCGAGCGGTTGCATAAAGGACTCTTACTGTGCTGCAAAGTTCTCTGCTGTATTGGCTTAAAGCCCGTTATTACCGAGTGTTTCCATAATTGGACTGTGCTGTGCTGAAATTCTCTACAACCTATGAATCTATATTCCTTTACTAGGCGAGCGATTTCATAAAGGAGCTGTACTGCGCTGTAATGTGCTATGTCTAATAGGTGTGATAGGTTTAATGCCCGGTATTAGCCGAATGGTACCATAATGTGCCTG
>NW_025173823.1:0-1891 GCF_004010195.1 Chiloscyllium plagiosum | reverse complement strand
AATGGACACAGCCTCCAGTCTGACCATCATCCTTTCACTAAAACCTCTACTTCCGGCCATCAATCCAACTG
Source organism: Chiloscyllium plagiosum (assembly GCF_004010195.1). Taxonomy (NCBI): domain Eukaryota; kingdom Metazoa; phylum Chordata; class Chondrichthyes; order Orectolobiformes; family Hemiscylliidae; genus Chiloscyllium; species Chiloscyllium plagiosum. The sequence goes on along the minus strand of NW_025173823.1, from coordinate 1,820 downwards.
TGTAGCCGATTGGCCAGTTCCCCCAGCATTCCACGTGATGGAAACTTCCAGAGCAGTCTGCCATGTGGAATCTTATCAAAGGCCTTACTGAAATCCATCGAGTCTACCGCTCTGTCCTCGTCAACCTTCATGGTCACTTCATCAAAGAACGCTAACAAATTTGGGAAGCATGCTCTCCCACTCACAAGACTATGCTGACTGCTCCGAATCAAACCCTGTGTAAGTAATCGGTGCAGTCAATGGTATGCTGTCCCTCATTGTAAGCTGATTCGAGTATATAATTAAAGCCATCTTCCTTGCTGAGACAGCATTCTCTACAGATTTGATCTCCTTTGTAAGGAATGATATCCTTCCCACAGATACAGATGGTGGTATCATGCGGGTAGAGTGAAGTACCTGAGAGTTTAATCTGCAGAGCTGTGAAATACGAAGAAATGGTGATGCTGAAACATGAGGTGTCGCAGGTGTATTTCCAAAAGACACATTGATCAGGTGAGATATTCCATATTTTACCCAGGATTGAGTGGTGTGATTTAACGTCACATGTACCTCAGTACAGGGAAACATTTTATTTATGAGCAGAGGAGGCAGATCATAGTAAGCATGGCCAGACAGATCATATTGTGGAAATAGACTTGGACAGAGTAAGGCATACAGAATACATTGCACAAGACAAGCACTCGACAAGGTCAAAATGAGCAAGATCAGCATTATTTGAACATAGAGAGTCGATTCATCAATCTAACGTGACTTTCCTAAGAGTTTATATGCCTAAATTAACTCTCCTCACGTTATTGTGCAGTCGGCGTGTGAGCCCGTATTGAACGTCAAGTTGTTCCAAATCCCAACAGCAGCCACAATACCTTCCATCTGAAACAGGTAGCTATTCCCACCAGCTTCTGCCCTACATAGAGAACACCAGGCTGTCTTCTTGGAGATGGAAGATGCCTTCTTGAGACTTCACACAAGACATATGGCTTTCCTCCTCAACACTGGAAAACCACGTTAAAGTCCCACTTGTTTATCATGAGCAACGGAGCCAACAGGAACAAGGTGGATCAGTCTGTCTGTGCAGCCTCTGCTCCACTTGTTCATCATGTTAGAGCATCAATCTGGAGACAGTGAGGACTGCCGATGCTGGAGATCAGAGTAGAGAGTAGATTGCTGGAAAAGCACAGATGGTCAGGCAGCTCCGAGGAGCAGGAGAATCCACCTTTTGGGCATAAGCCATTCATCAGGACTCAGCATCAATTATCTCATTCTGTCTCTTTGCAAGTGCGTTGAGGGGGGAATGGCCTCGTACTGTTCCTGTGTAAGTGACTCAAGGAGATGAATGGCCTCCTCCTGTTCCTGTATGAGTGACTTTAGGGACTAAATGGCCTCCTCCTGTTCCTGTGTAAGAGACTGAAGGAGCTGAATGGCCTCATCCTGTTGCTGTGGAAGTGGCTTTAGGGGCCGAATGGCCTCCTCCTGTTCCCGTGTAAGAGACTCCAGGGTCTGAATGGCATCCTCCTGTTCCTGTGTAAGTGATTCAAGGGGCCGAATGGCCTCCTCCTGTTCCCGTGTAAGAGACTCCAGGATCTGAATGGCATCCTCCTGTTCCTGTGTAAGAGACTCCAGGGTCTGAATGGCATCCTCCTGTTCCTGTGTAAGTGATTCAAGGGGCGGAATGGCCTCCTCCTGTTCCTGTGTAAGAGAATCAAGGGTCTGAATGGCTTCTTCCTCTTCGGATTGGACAGGACCAAGAGCCTGATTGGGTTACCCCTGGTTCCTGTTTGACAGCTCGCTGTGCTGCCAAGTGTGATGATGCTGCAGGCTTT
>NW_025173822.1:0-1891 GCF_004010195.1 Chiloscyllium plagiosum | reverse complement strand
CGCAGTGTGTGTTTTATATTACACCAGGGTGAGGTTTATAATCACTGCAGTGTGTGTTTTATATTACACCAGGGTGAGGATTATAATCACCGCAGTGTGTGTTTTATATTACACCAGAGTGAGGGTTATAATCACCGCAGAGTGTCTTTACACCAGGGTGAGGACTATAATCACCGCAGTGTGTGCTTTACATTACACCAGGGTGAGGATTATAATCACCGCAGCGTGTGTTTTATTTTACACCAGTGTGAGGATTATAACCACCGGAGTGTGTGTTTTATATTACACCAGGGTGAGAATTATAATCACCGCAGTGTGTGTTTTATATTCCACCAGGATGAGGATTAGAATCACCGCAGTGTGTGTTTTACATTACACCAGGGTGAGGATTAGAATCACCGCAGTGTGTGCTTTACATTACACCAGGGTGAGGATTATAATCACCGCAGTGTGTGTTTTATATTACACCAGCGTGAGGATTATAATCACTGCAGTGTGTGTTTTATAATACACCAGGGTGAGGAGTATCATCACCGGAGTGTGCGCTTTCTATTACACCAGGATGAGAATCATAATCACCGCAGTGTGTGTTTTATATTACACCAGGAAGAGGATTATAATCATCGCAGTGCGTGTTTTACATTACACCAAGGTGAGGATTATAATCACCGCAGTGTGTGTTTTATATTACACCAGGATGAAGATTATAATCACCGCAGTGTGTGTTTTACATTACACCAGGGTGAGGATTATAATCACCGCAGTGCGTGTTTTACATTACACCAGGGTGAGGATTATAATCACTACACTGTGTGTTTTATATTGCACCAGGGTGCGGAGTGTAATCATAGCAGTGTGTGTTTTATATTACACCAGGGTGAGGATTATAATCACTACACTGTGTGTTTTAGATTACACCAGGGTGAAGAATATACTCACCGCAGTGTGTGTCATATATTACAATAGGGTGAGGTTTATAATCACCGCAGTGCGTGTTTTACATTACACCAGGGTGAGGATTATAATTATCACAGTGTGTGTTTTATATTACACCAGGGTGAGGAGTATAATCACCGCAGGGTGTGTTTTATATTACACCAGGGTGAGGATTATAATCTCTGCAGTGTGCGTTTTACATCACACCAGGGTGAGGATTATAATCACCGCAGTGTGTGTTTTATATTACACCAGGGTGAGAATTATAATCACCGCTGTGTGTGTTTGATATTATACCAGGGTGAGGAGTATAATCATACAGTGTGTGTTTTATATTACACCAGGGTGAGAATTATAATCACCGCAGTGTGTGTTTTATATTACACCCGGGTGAGGATTATAATCACCGCTGTGTGTGTTTGATATTATACCAGGGTGAGGAGTATAATCATACAGTGTATGTTTTATATTACACCAGGATGAGGATGATAATCACTGCAATGTGTGTTTATTTTACACCAGGGTGATGATTATAATCACCGCACTGTGCGTTTTAGATTACACCAGAGTGAGGATTATAATCACCGCAGTGTGTGTTTTATATTATACCAGGGTGAGGAGTATAATCATACAGTGTGTGTTTTATATTACACCAGGATGAGGATGATAATCACTGCAATGTGTGTTTTATATTACACCAGGGTGAGGATTATAATCATCGCTGTGTGTGTTTTATATTCCATCAGGGTGAGGATTATAATCACTGCAATGTGTGTTTTACATTACACCTGGGTGAGGATTATAATTAACGCAGTGTGTATTTTATATTACACCAGGGTGAGGATTATAATTACCGCAGTGCATGTTTTATATTCCACTAGGGTGAGGATTATAATCACCGCAGTGTGTGTTTTATATTACACCAGGATGAGGATTATACTCACCGCAGTGTGTG
>NW_025173821.1:0-1891 GCF_004010195.1 Chiloscyllium plagiosum | reverse complement strand
GTTAAAGCATGGAGACACAGCGTTATTAAAGCACGGAGTCACAGCATTGTGAAAGCATGGACACACGGCATTGTTAAAGCATGGAGACACAACTTTGTTAAAGCATGGACAAATGGCATTGTTAAACCATGGACATACGGCATTGTTAAAGTATGGACACACAGCTTTGTTAAAGCATGGAGTCACAGCATTGTGAAAGCATGGACACACGGCAATGTTGAAGCTTGGAGACACAGCTTTGTTAAAGCATGGACACATGGCATCGTTAATGCATGGAGAGTTGGCATTGTTAAAGCATGGGGACACAGCATTGTTAAATCATGGAGACAGAGCATTGTTAAAGCATGGAGATTCGGCTTTGTTAAAGCAATGAGACACAGCATTGTTAAAGCATAGAGATACGGCTTTGTTAAAGCATGGAGACATGGCATTGTTAAACCATGGACACACGGCATTGTTAAAGCATGGAGACACAGCTTTGTTAAATCATGGAGACAGGGCATTGTTAAAGCATGGAGATTCGGCTTGGTTAAAGCAATGAGACACAGCATTGTTAAAGCATAGAGACACGGCTTTGTTAAAGCATGGAGACATGGCATTGTTAACCATGGACACACGGCATTGTTAAAGCATGGAGACACAGCTTTGTTAAAGTATGGACACAAGATTTGTTAAAGCATGGAGTCACAGCATTGTGAAAGCATGGACACACGGCGTTGTTAAAGCTTGGAGACACAGGTTTTTTAAGCATGGACACATGGCATCGTAAAAGCATGGACACATGGCATTGTTAATGCATGGAGACACGGCATTGTTAAAGCATGGAGACACAGCATTGTTAAAGCATGGGGACACTGCATTGTTAAAGCATGGACACACGGCATTGTTAAAGCATGGACGCATGGCATTGTTAAAGCATGGAGACACTGCATTGTTAAACGATGGACACACGGCTTTGTTAAAGCATGGAAACACTGCATTGTTAATGCATGGACACACGGCATTGTTAAAGCTTGGACGCATGGCATTGTAAACGCATGGAGACACTGCTTTGTCAATGTATCAAGATAGGGCATTGTTAAAGCATGGACACACGGCATTGTTAAAGCATGGACAAACGGCATTACTAATGCATTGAGACACGGCATTATTGAAGCATGGACACATGGCAATGTTAAAGCATGGACACACTGCATTGTTAAAGCATGGACACACAGCATTGTTAAAGCATAGACACATGGCATTGTTAAAGCATGGAGACACAGCATTGTTAAATCATGGAGACATGACATTATTAAAGCATGAACACACGGCTTTGTTAAAGCATGGGAGACACGGCATTGTTAAAGCATGGACACACGGCATTGTTAAAGCATGGACGCATGGCATTGTGAAAGCATGGAGACACTGCATTGTTAAACGATGGACACACGGCTTTGTTAAAGCATGGGAGACACGGCATTGTTAAAACATGGACACACGGCATTGTTAAAGCTTGGACGCATGGCATTGTAAACGCATGGAGACACTGCTTTGTCAATGTATCAAGACAGGGCATTGTTAAAGCATGGACACACGGCATTGTTAAAGCATGGACACACGGCATTACGAATGCATTGAGACACGGCATTATTGAAGCATGGACACATGGCAATGTTAAAGCATGGACACACTGCATTGTTAAAGCATGGACACACAGCATTGTTAAAGCATAGACACATGGCATTGTTAAAGCATGGACACACGGCATTGTTAAAGCATGGACGCATGGCATTGTTAAAGCATGCACACACCATTGTTAACGCATGGAGACACGGCATTGTCAATGTATCAACACAGGGCATTGTTAAAGCATGGTCACACGGCATTGTTAAAGCATGGACACACGGCA
>NW_025173820.1:0-1891 GCF_004010195.1 Chiloscyllium plagiosum | reverse complement strand
CGTGCACCTGAACGCCAGGGTCGTTCTGCCCACGACACCCCTGAAGGCCCTCCCATTCACCATGAACACCTGAACGCCAGGGTCGTTCTGCCCACGACACCCCTGAAGGCCCTCCCATTCACCATGAAACTGTTACTTTGATTTGAGTTTACAAAATGCAAGACCTCACACATCTATATTAAATTCAATTGCCATTTCTCGGCCTACTTCCCCACCTGATTAAGGTCCTGCTGCAATTTCTATTAAACTTCCTCACTGATCACAATACCACTTATTTTAGTGTCATCTGCCAACTTACTAAATATGCCTTGTACATTTTCAGCCAAACCATAGATACCAAACAGCTATGGACCCAGCATCCAGTCTGACCTTCATCCTTCCAGTAAACCCTCTGCTGCCTACCATCAAGCCAACTGTCTCTCCAACTGGCCAGTTCCGCCAGCATGTCATGTAACGGAACCTTCCAGAGCAGCCTGCCCTCTGGGACCTTATCAAAGGCCTTACTGAAATCCATTGAGACTACGTCTACCACACGGCCCTCATCAACCTTTTTTGTCTATTCATCAAAGAACTCTAACAAATTTGGGAAGCATGATCTCCCACTGACAAGTCTATGCTGACCGGTCTGAACCAAACCCTGTGTAAGTCATGGGTACAGTCAATTGCATGCTGTCCTTCGTTGTAAGATGATTCGAGTACATAAGTAAAGCCATCTTCCTGCTGTTGGAGAGCCTTGCTTAGAGATCATTTGGGGAACTCTTTACAGATTTGTTCACCTTTGTAAGGAATGATCCTTACCACAGACACGGATGATGGTAACATGAGGACAGAGTAAATAAGTTGTGTATTTAATCTGTAGAGCTATGAGAGACGAAGAAATGGTGACGCTGAAACAAGAGGAATTGCAGCGATCACGTATTTCCAAAAGAGACATTGACAGGGTGAGAAATTCCATACTTTACCCAGGATTGATTGGTTTGATTTATTGCCACGTGTACCTCAGTAAAGGAAAGCACTTTATTTATGAGCAGTGGAGGCAGATCATAGTAAGGATGGACCGGCAGATCATAGGGTGGAAATAGGCTTGGACAGAGTAAGGCATGCAAGTTACACTGCACAGGATGAGCACTAGACTAGATTAACATGAACAAGATCATCATTATTTGAACTTAGAGTGTCCATTTAGCAGTCTAACATGGCTTTCCTAATAGTTTATATGCCTTAAGTAACTCTCCACATGTTATCGTGCAGTCAGCATGTGAACCGGTACTGAACATCATATTGTTCACAATCCCCACGAGCAGCCACAATAACTTCCATCTGAAATACGTAGCCATTCCCATCCATTTCTGCCCTACAAAGAGAACACCAGGCTGTCTTCTTGGAAATGGAAGATGCCTTCTTGAGATTTCATACAAGGCATATGGCTTCTCTCCTCAACGCTAGAAAACCATGTTAAAGTCCCACGTGTGTATCATGAGCAACGGAGCCAGGAGGTACAACGTGGCGCAGTCTGTCTGTGCAGCCTCTGCTCCACTTGTTCATCATGTTAGAGCATCAATTAGGAAACAGTGAGGACTGCTAATGCTGGAGATCAGAGTAGAGAGTGGATTGCTGGAAAAGCACAGCAGGTCAGGCAGCATCCGAGGAGCAGGAGAATCGATGTTTTGGGCATAAGCGATTCATCAGGAATCAGCATCAATTTCCTCATTCTGTCCCTTTGCAAGTGATTTGAGGAGGGAATGACCTCCTCCTGTTACTGCGTAAGTGCCTTAAGGGGATGAATGGCCTCCTCCTGTTCCTATGTAAGAGACCCAAGGGGCTAAATGGCCTTTTCCTATTCCTGTGTAAGAGACTGAAGGGGCTGAATGGCCTCATCCTGTTGCTGTGG
>NW_025173819.1:0-1891 GCF_004010195.1 Chiloscyllium plagiosum | reverse complement strand
AAAAAATGTCACAGTGTGTCTCTGAGAGTGACCGAGTGTCTCAGAATCTGGCTCAGAGAGTATCGCAGAGTGTTGGAGAATGTGCCAAAGAGTGTCACAGTGTATCTCAGCGTGTGTCAGAGAGTGTCACAGAGAGTTTCAGAGAGAGTCAGAGAGTGTCACAGTGTATCTCAGCATGTGTCAGAGAGTGCCACAGAGAATTTCAGAGAGAGTCGGAGAGTGTCACAATGTGTCTCAGAGATTCAGGGAGAGTCAGAAAGTGTCACAATCTGTCTCAGAGAGTGTCAGATGTAATCAGAGAGTGACGCAGAGTGTTGGAGAAAGTGCCAGAGAGCGTCGCAGTGTGTCTCAGCGTGTGTCAGAGTGTCACAGAGAGTTTCAGAGAGAGTCAGAGATTGTCACAATGTGTCTCAGAGTCACAGTGTGTTTCAGAGAGTGCCTCATGGTTTCACGGTCTGTCAGAGATTGTCACAGTGTGCCTCAGAGAGAGACAGAGAGTGTCAGTGTGTTTCAGTGTATCACAGTCTGTCAGCGAGTGTCACAGTGTGCCTCAGAGAGAGTCACAGTGTGTCTCAGCATGTGTCCCAGAGTGTCACAGAGAGTTTCAGAGAGAGTCAGTGTGTCACAGTGTATTTCAGAGAATGTCAGCGAGTGTCAAAGTGTGCCTCAGAGAGAGTCTGAGAGTGTCTGTGCGTTTCAGTGTATACAGTCTGTCAGAGAGTGTCACAGTGCGCCTCAGAGAGAGTCAGAGAGTGTCACAGTGTGTCTCAGTGAGTGTCACAGTGTGTCTCAGAGTCAGAGAGAGTCGGAAAGTTTCACAGTCTGTCTCAGAGAGAGTCAGAGAGTGTCACAGCGTGTCTCAGAATCAGAGAGAGTCAGAAAGTGTCACAATGCGCCTCAGAGAGAGTCAGAGTGTCACAGTATGTCTCAGTGAGTGTCACAGTGCGCCTCAGAGAGTGTCACAGTGTGTCTCAAACAGTGTCACAGTCTCTCAGAGAGTATTTCAGTGTATCTCAGTGATTGTCACAGTGTGTCTCAGAGAGTCAGAGAGAGTCAGAAAGTGTCACGGTCTGTCTCAGAGAGTATCAGACAGGATCAGAGAGGGTCGCAGTGTGTTGGAGAAAGTGCCAGAGAGTGTCACATTGTATCTCAGCGTGTGTCAGAGAGTTTCACCGAAGTTTCAGAGAGAGTCATAGAGTGTCACAGTGTGTCTGAGAGTTTCAGGGAGATTCAGAAAGTGTTGCAATCTGTCAGCAAGCGTCACAGTGTGTTTCAGAGAGATTCAGAGATTGTTACAGTGTGTCTCAGAGAGTATCAGATGGGATCGGAGAGTGTCACAGTGCATCTCAAAGTATCAGAGAAAGTCAGAGAGTGTCACGGTGCATCTGAGAGAGTGTCAGAGAGAGTCATAGAGTGTCACAGTGTGTCTGAGAGTTTCAGAGAGAGTCAGAGAGTGTCAGATTGTTTCTCAGTGAGTGACAGATTGTGTCTCAGAGAGTCAGAGAGAAAGAGAGTCAGAAAGTGTCACGATCTGTCTTTGAGAGTGTCTCAGTGTGACACAATCTGTCAGAGAGTGTCACAATGTGCCTCAGAGAGTGTCCGAGTGTGTCACAGTGTGTCTAAGAGAGGATGACAGTGTGTCTCAGAGAGTCAGAGAGAGTCAGAAACTGTCGCAGTTTGTCTCAGAGAGTGGCACTTTGTGACAGTCTGTCAGAGAATATTACGTTATATTTCAGAGTGTTTCAGAGAGAGTCAGAAAGTGTCGCAGTGTGACATACTGTGCCTCAGAGAGAGTCAGAGAGAGTCAGTATTTGGCTCAGAGAGGGTCACAGTCTGGGAGAGAGTGTCACAGTGTGTCTCAGAGTGTGTCACAGTCTCTCAGAGAGTATTT
>NW_025173818.1:0-1891 GCF_004010195.1 Chiloscyllium plagiosum | reverse complement strand
TGACCTGCTGCGCTTTTCCAGCAACACATTTCCAGCTAAAGTGCATTTGATCATTGATTAAATGTTAGATATAAGGAACAATTACTCTTATCACAGGTCACTGCAAACTTAAAATAATTAGAAATCTCATATTGTAATATGTAAAAATGAATATTCATTATTGGAGACTAAATCAATCAGACATATCTTCATTTGTAAGGCTGAATATTAAAGCAATGATTTCTGTGAACATTCAAATGAGAAGGTATTAGATATTTCCTGTGAGTGCTGGATGAGGAATCATTGCTTTGTTCGTGGTTGTGTGAACTTGTATTAGAAGATCATTTTTATTTATGAAATTGGAACTAAGAAATCATGGTTTATTTGAAATGTGAATCTCACGTTATTTGTTACAAATCCTAAACTGAATTATTGTGTGATTGTTGCAATAACCATCAATTGGTAATCCATTTTAGAACGCTGACGCATTAAGTGATTCATTATTTCCAAACAAGTTTGCTCTGGTATTGATCACATAACAATTAGTATCGATGAACCGAGCATTAGAACGCTGGCATGATGGTTTGGAAAATGCATTCGATATGCAGTGATGATTGATCAGAACTGTTTTCTCATTCAGCATTCTCAGATCGTCCTGAATTCGGGACTTGCTGTCTCAGCTTTCCTTCTGTAGAAATACAATATGTAATCCATGCAACTTTTAATGTCATCAATGTTCAGACATTTGTGTCAGCATTACAAAGAAAATAAGTTGATAAGGAACATGGTATCATAGCAAAATACAGTCAACAGCATTTATAGAGGAAATTTTTAAACATTGTCTCTGAGTAAACACATGAAAAAGTTTAATGGAGATGTGTTCACAATGTACTCAGCCTCAATTATATTTTTATCATGGTGACTGGGGCGAACCTTTCAGAAAACTCGCCTATATTTAGGAATTCCGTCATCTCAATACATGCTAGTATTAGCATATTTCGGAGTATAGTAATTAAATGGTCATGAAGTACATTTGCGAGAAGATTTGTAGCTCGGGTGCTCGTTGTTGTGGTTCTGTTCGCCGAGCTGGGAATTTGTGTTGCAGACATTTCGTCCCCTGTCTAGGTGACATCCTCAATGCTTGGGAGCCTCCAGTGAAGCGCTTCTGTGATCTTTCCTCTGGCATTTATAGTGATTTGTATCTGCCACTTCCCGTTGTCAGTTCCAGCTGTCCGCTGCAGTGGCCGGTCTATTGGGTCCAGGTCAACGTGTTTGTTGATAGAATCTATGGATGAGTGCAATGCCTCTAGGAATTCCGTGGCTGTTCCCTGTTTGGCTTGTCCTATAATAGTAGTGTATCCCAGTTGGACTCATGTTGCTTATCATCCGTGTGTGTGGCTACTAAGGATGGCTGGTCGGGTCGTTTCCTGGATAGTTGGTGTTCATGGATACGGATCGTTAGCTGTCTTCCTGTTTGTGCTATTTCGTGTTTTGTGCAGTCCTTGCATGAGATTTTGTACACTACGTTTGTTTTTGCTCATGCTGGGTATCAGGTCCTTTGTCCTGGTGAGTTGTTGTCTGAGTGTGGCTGTTGGTTTTGTGTGCTGTTGTGAGTCCTAGTGGTCGTATAGTCTGGCTGTCAGTTCAGAAATGTTCTTGATGTATGGTAGTGTGGCTAGTCCTTTGGGTTGTGGCATGTCCTCGTTCTGTTGCCTTTCCCTTTGGCATCTGTTGATGAAATTGCAGGGGTATCGTTTTTAGCGAATACATTGTAGAGGTCTTCTTCTTCTTCCTCTTTTTGACGTTCTGGTCTGCTGCCCTTTTGTGACCACAACACACTGCAGTACACCAGAACCGCATTAAAGAGGAAGAAAAACAACTCTACAATTTATTCACCAAAAATGGATACCCC
>NW_025173817.1:0-1891 GCF_004010195.1 Chiloscyllium plagiosum | reverse complement strand
CTGTAACTCACTCCCGGGGTATCTGTTATTCTGCATATAACCCACCCTGAGCCATTTGATTAGATTCCAGTATATAACTGACTCCCGGGAATCTTGTATTCTGGATATAACCCACCCTGAACCCCTCGATTGGATTCCAGTCTTTAACTCACTCCCGGGTATCTCTTATTCTGTATATAACCCACCCTGAACCCCTCGATCAGATTCAAGTCTGTAACTCACTCCCGGGGTATCTGTTATTCTGTATGTAACCCACCCTGAACCCCTCGATTTGATTCCAGTCTGTAACTCACTCCCGGGGTATCGGTTATTCTGTATATAACCTACCCTGCAGCCCTCAATTAGATTCCAGTCTGTAACTCACTCCCGGGTATCTTGTATTCTGTATATAAACCACCCTGAACCCCACGATTAGATTCCAGTCTGCAACTCACTTCCGGGGTATCTGTTATTCTGTATATAACACACCCTGAACCCCTCGATTAGATTCCAGTCTGTAACTCACTCCCGGGGTATCTGTTATTCTGTATATAACCCACCCTGAACCCCGCGATTAGATTCCAGTCTGTAACTCACTCCCGGGTATCTGTTATTCTGTATATAACCCACCCTGAACCCCTCGATTTGATTCCAGTCTGTAACTCACTCCCGGGGTATCGGTTATTCTGTATATAACCTACCCTGCAGCCCTTGATTAGTTTCCAGTCTGTAACTCACTCCCGGGTATCTGTTATTCTGTATATAAACCACTCTGAACCCCTCAATTAGATTCCAGTCTGTAACTAACTCCCGGGTATCTGTTATTCTGTATATAACCCACCCTGAACCCCTCGATTAGATTCCCGTCTGGAACTCATTCCCGGGTATCTGCTATTCTGTATATAACCCACCCTGAACTCCTCGATTAGATTCCAGTCTGTAACTCACCCCCGGGTATCTGTTATTCCGTATATAACCCACCCTGAACGCCTCGATTAGATTCCCGTCTGGAACTCATTCCCGGGTATCTGCTATTCTGTATATAACCCACCCTGAGCCACTTGATTAGATTCCAGTGTATAACTCACTCCCGGGAATCTTGTATTCTGGATATAACCCAACCTGAACCCCTTCGATTAGATTCCAGTCTGGAACTCACTCCCAGGGTATCTGTTATTCTGTATATAACCCACCCTGAGCCACTTGATTAGATTCCAGTGTATAACTCACTCCCGGGAATCTTGTATTCTGGATATAACCCAACCTGAAACCCTTCGATTAGATTCCAGTCTGTAACTCACTCCCGGGTATCTATTATTCTGTTTATAACCCACCCTGAAACCCTCGATTAGATTCCAGTCTGTAACTCACTTCCAGGGTATCTGTTATTCTGTATATAACCCACCCTGAACCCCGCGATTAGATTCCAGTCTGTAACTCACTCCCGGGTATCTGTTATTCTGTATATAACCCAGACTGAACCCCTCGATTAGATTCCAGTCTGTTACTCACTCCCGGGGTATCTGTTATTCTGCATATTCCCCACCCTGAACCCCTCAATTAGATTCCAGTCTGTAACTCACTCCCGGATATCTGTTATTCTGTATATAACCCACCCTGAACCCCTCAATTGGATTCCAGTCTGTAACTCACTCCCGGGGTATCTGTTATTCTGTCTCTAACCCTCCCTGAACCCCTCGATTAGATTCCAGTCTGTAAATCACTCCCGGGGTGTCTATTATTCTGTATATAACCTACCCTGAACCCCTCGATAAGATTCCAGTCTCTCACTCATTCCCGGGGTATCTGGTATTCTGTATATAACCCACACTGAACCCCTCGATTTGATTCCAGTCTGCAACTCACTTCCGGGGTATCAGTTATTCTGTATATAACCCACCCTGAACCCCGC
>NW_025173816.1:0-1891 GCF_004010195.1 Chiloscyllium plagiosum | reverse complement strand
AAAGAAAAATGACATCATCGATATTATTTCAAAAAGAATTCTACGGGCCTAAAGTAATAATATACAAAAATCACAGTAATGGTAGTGATTTATAGACCATGAACTGTCCAGGAGAAAAGAAACAACGTCGATATGACACGATTTGGCCATATTCGACTGGAACCACATGCTTCAGGTAAATCTGTTTAATAACAGGAAAATATGGAGAACACATAGATTAGAATAGAATCGTAGAATCCCTACAGTAAGGGAGTTGGCCATGTGGCCCATCGAGTTCACAATGACCCTCTGAGAAGCATCACACATATTTCAACATAGGAAAATAATCGCAGCCAGCTGATCCTGTGTCACTGATCATGAAGGTAAAAATAACGTAAATTCAGTTAAAAAAGAAATAAGAAGGTTTCTGTCAGTAACCGCCGGCTCAAGACAATATAAGCACTGGAGAAGTGTAGAATGTGCAAAGATGAACTCAAAAAAGAGGTCGGGGATATAAAAGGGTACTGGCATGAGGATATTTCTTTATTTTAAATTGTTAGAAAGTTTTATGAAAGACAGCAGGATAACACAGGAAACTGTAAGGACAATAAATAACCATGGTAATAACTTATGCATAGCTACGAGAATGCCGGTAGTATTCTAAGTGAATACTTTGCGTTGGTGTTCAGTAGTATGATGGTTAAGATGATCATATAAGTTAGGGTGAAAGTCTGTAAAAGAATTGTAAAATTTAGGATAGGCACAGAAAGGATACTGATTGGTCAGGCAGGTTTAAAGCAGGTAAATGTCTAGGACTGATAAAATGTATCACTGATTGTTGAATAAAGCAATGGAAGAAAGAGTATGGCAATCGCAAAACAAAAAGGTATTTCTTTTCAGGCTGCATTAGAGGTTCTGGAGACTGGCGGTCAACTCTTACACTACTTGTCAAAGACATCCAGGAGCAGAATTCGACATTCTGTCTAACAATACTGCAGCAACATTCGATTATTGCTGATACGTTTCTCGGCCTCTTTTCCTGCCTTCACCCCGAAACCCTTGTTCCTGTTAATAAATAAGACACTATCTGTCTCTTTCTGATCAAGATTCAACAACCTGACCTCGACAGCTTTCTGAGGCAACGGGTTCCACCCATTTGCCAACATCTTCCTGAAAATCATTCCTTTCATTTCAGAATTGATGGGCCATCACGTCACTCTGCGTTTGAATCCTTTGTCCTAATCGGTGCTACTGGTGAAAACATCTACATATTGACTCTAAAGCGTTCTCTCCGTATTGTGTTTCAAAGATACCTCCCGCCATCCTCCCACACTACTTCGAACACAGCCACAGAGTCGGCATTCGATATTCATATGACAAGCCCTTCATCCCTGGGATCATCCTTATAAACCTCTAAGAACTCACCTATGTTAGCACACTCTGCCGTGTCTGAAGTACCCAAAACTGTTCACAAATGTTAGCAAATGGGATTAGGTCAGGGAATATATCTGGTCAGTGCGAACGAGTTGGACTGAAGGGTCACTTTCCATGCTGTTAATTCTATGTTAGGGTATCCAAAGCGATGGGCTGGGTTTTGGAAAATGGAATTTGCAGAGTATGGTCGTTTTCCCCAGCATGGAAATGTGGGATGAATGGTTATATTCTGTGCTCTAGATCTCTCTGACTTTATGACTCTAACGTTATAGGAGATCAGATTTGAAAAAAAAACTTTATTTGAAAGTACTTTATTCCAAGTGTGCAACGTTAATGCCTTATGTTTTGGACTGCATATAATAAAAGACATTTCACGAACTTCTTATGTCCCTCACTTTCCTCGACTCGCTGGCTCTTTCCTTTTCTTTCTTTCTCTGCACCTCTTTTATAACAAGAAAACAAAAAGAAACTCACATAA
>NW_025173815.1:0-1891 GCF_004010195.1 Chiloscyllium plagiosum | reverse complement strand
ATTCTTTATCAAGCTAACAAAATTGCAACTGCTCCATAGATTATGGGGAGTAGATCTCCCCAACTAAATGCAATCAATTAAGCTCTTTTATCATCCTATGTTTGTGCCTGGGCCGCTGAGGACTCGGCGTCAATACGGCTGGACATTGAGCCCTCTCAGACAAAGTGAACTCTTATTAGTCTGTTGTTCTTCGATAAAATGACAACATTTATAGAGTATTGTTAAAAACTAATGATTGTCAATACTGTTAAAACTTTAAGGACAATGCGTCAGATCGAGGGCAATACAGCCAAAACTACGTTTCTTACCCCTTAATTAGTATGCCGGGTTGTCAACTGGGGATACTGGATTCCAGCTTTAAACTGTGGGTAGCGAGGGGGGTACCTTGCTTGGGTGATTTAGAATTGGTAGAATCCCTACAGTGTGGATACAAACCCTTGGGACCAGCAAGTCTACTTCGATACTCTGAAGAGGAACCCACCCAGATCCATTCCCCTACCATCCTATATTTATCCTGACTGATGTCTGAACTTACAGATCCTGGAACACTATGAGCGATTTAGCAATTGTCGATTCATCTAACCTGCACATCTTTGTGACTGTGGGCGGAAACCTACGCAGACACAGTTGAGAACATACTAACTCCACACAGCCAGTCACCCAAGACAGGAACCAAACCCGTGACCCTGGTGTTGTGAGTCAGCAGTACAAACCACTGAGCCACCACGTGTTACGTGAGGGAGAAACAATGATATCATTTGTTCAAATAACTCGTAAGTATGGACTACCTGGTAGAGATTTCTTTTTTTTTCCAGATTAGAGATTTGACTTTAAAAACACACACTTTTAACAGACTCTTCCAGATCCAATACAGAGAAGTGGGTGCATATTGCTAAGTATATACTCTTTGTTAGTACCTTTATCATTTGTTGAAGTGTGTCCCCTCAGACAAGACAGTGCAGCTTCATGACGTCTGTGCGAGAGAGTTGGAGGGTATAGATCTCTTTGGAGACATGGGAGGATGTTTGTGAAAATGCTTGAAAGATTTTGATCTGTAATAGGACCCATTCCATGCAGTTGAAAATTCTTCTGATCCCAGATTTTCTCACAAAATTCAGTGTGGGATTATCTTCAGCATCTCCAAAATGCAGAATGACTACAGGCACTTTTACTCATTGCATGTGGTCCTGCTGCAGGCTTTGTATATATTGAATCACTGTGTTAGGTGTGGTAGAGTGGGTACCGAATTGGAGATGGACACGGTTTCTCTTTTCCTGGGCCTGCACAGAGTATCTTACGCAGATGCACATGGGAAAAAAATATATCCTTACTTTCTGTGCTAGGAAAAATATATTCTGTTGTGTTGGATGTCTGAAACTCCGAGGGCCTGTTGGGTCTTTGTAAGCTCATCATGGAGAATATCCCTTTGGACTTTTTCACCAGTATGGTGCACCAAAAACAGAGATTAATACAAGTAATAGAGATGTACAGCATGGAAACAGACCCTTCGATCCAACCCATCCATGCTGACCACATATCCCAAACCAATGTAGTCCCACCTTCCAGCACCCGGTCCATAACACTCCAAACCCTTCCTATTCATATACTCATCCAAATGCCTCTTAAGTGTTCTACTTGCAACAGCCTCCACCACTTCACCTGGCAGCTCATTCCATACACGTACCACCCACTGTGTGAAATAGTTGCCCCGTATGTATCTTTTGTATCTTTCCCCTCTCATCCTAAAACTATGCCCTCCACTTCTGGACTCCCTGACCCCAGGGAAAAGACTTTACCTATTTACGCTATCCATGGCACTTATAATTTTGAAAACCTCTATAATGTCACCCCTCAGCAACAGATGCTCCAGCGAAAACAGCCCCAGCCTATT
>NW_025173814.1:0-1891 GCF_004010195.1 Chiloscyllium plagiosum | reverse complement strand
AACTAGGGACAGGCAATGAGTGCTGGCCCAGCCAGTCACACCCAGATTCACAACATAAATAAATTGAAAAAAAAATGTTCATTTAACAGAGGAAGGTTGCTGAGGTATCACAGGGATCGGTGCTCGGACCCCAGCTGTTCTCAATACCCATTAAACATTTGGTTGTGGGAATCAAATACAATATATCCCAACCTGCTGACACAACTAAAGGATGTTGGATTGTGAGTGGGTGAGGAGGTTGTAAAAAAGCTTCAAGGTGACTAAGACAAGTGGTGTGAATGGGCAAATACATGGCAGATGCAGAGCAATCTGGGGAGAGGTGACGGTGTGCCCTTTCGTGGGAACAAGAGATTGGCAGCCTTTCGTTTGAAAAGGGATTGTTTGAAACATGTTGATCTACAAAGGGACGCATGCTCCTTTATGTTGTTTCCTTCTGCGCAGTCCTCCGAGGTCCCTGCAGTGCAATGAGGTCTGAAGCCAGAAGTCAATACTGGGAATGGCATTGGCACGCTGATCAATGTACATAGACCCACCAAGTGGGGAGCTGTAACATTGCAAAGGATCTGGATCTCCCTGTACACCAGTACACCAGTCACTGAAAGCAATATTGCAGGAAAGAAAGCAATTAGGAAGGTAAATGGGGTGTTTACCTTCATTTCAAGGGGATTTGGGTCCAGGAGTAAGCGTGTCATACTGCAGCTGTACAGGGCCTTGGTGACTCCCCATCTCAAACATTGTACAGTATTGTGTGCAGGTTTGTTCTCCGTACCTCATAAAGGACAAACCTGGCATTGAGGGAGAGCAGTGAAGGATGACCAGACTGATCTTTGTGATGACTGGCTTGTTGTGGGAACACAGTTTGGGGTGACTGGGCCTGTATTCCATGGGGTTTAGGAAAATGGGTGGAGATCTAAGTGAGATATATAAAGCTCTGACAGGGTGAGACGGATTGGAAGCAGGGATCATAATTCCCCAGGCTGTGGTGTCTAAAACAAGGGGCCACAGTATGAGGTACAGACAGACCATTCTACAATGAGAAGACAATAAATGACTGCACTCAGCAACTGGTGACCCTGGGGAATGGGCTCGAACCTGGAAGCCAAGACACTGAATATAAATACGGACTTAGAGACAGTAAAGGGATGGTGGGAGAGCAGGGATACGGTGTGGAAATAAAGGGCCAGGTATCATTATATTGAATTGGATGCAAACTCGACAGACCAAAGGGACTACTGCACTTCCTACTTTATCGCTTCCCACGGTTTATCACATTAAGGGATGTGTACAGTGTGTGGGAAAAGTGCATTGAGGAGATGTTTGAACATGAACTGGAATGGGGAAGGATCAATGTGTTGTCTGGCCTACTCCATTCCCGATGTTTCTGTGTAGTCTGTAAATGTTGTCACAAGCTCTCAGATGTTAGGAAGGAGGTCTCTGCAGGGTCAACAGGACTGTGTTTCTCATTCCCTTTTCTGATACTGAGGCTGGGGCCGGGTGTTCTGTCTGGTTTAATCCTTTAGACCTTGGAACAGTTTGACACAATAGAATGTCTTGGTTGGTGGATTCAGAGACCGTTGAAAAGTTTATCACATGTCTGTGTGTCTGCAGTCACGTTTAGGCCAGACCAGGAAAGCACGGGAGATTCATTTCCTGAAAGTACATTTGCGAAGCAAATTGGTGTTTCCAATCGACATTGGCTTGAAGGTCACTATTACTGACACCAGATTTTGCATCTTAATATGTTGTCAATTATTTTTAACATCCACCCGCTGCCAGAGCATTATCCTGGTCTGGATTAATAATCCAGTGACATTTCCACAGCAGCACCTTTCCACATGGGGACCTATTGGAAACCACGTTGAGCTGGTTATTTCTGTGCTGCTTGACAGCT
>NW_025173813.1:0-1891 GCF_004010195.1 Chiloscyllium plagiosum | reverse complement strand
TGGGAACTGCTGGCTTCTGTGCTGCTATTGGTCGTTAGTGGATGATGAGATTGAGGTGGTCAATGTCCAGTTGAAACAGATAATAGTGCGTGTCTGTCACTGTCCAATGCACCGTGAACATGGTGGTTCTGTTCCCCACAGAGAGTGGAACTTTATTTCTGTCTCTGTGTCAGAACGCTTAACCAAACAGCCTGATCGCAAATAGGACAAACCTCTCCTCAGAATCAGACGTCCAATCATCAGTTTTTCCTTAGACGTTGTGAGGATAGGGGCCATATTGTTCAAATAAGCCGTGTTCGATCATTTGCTCTGTACCATTTTAACTGATTTTCCAATGTCATTAGAGGTGAGATCAGAGTAACTTCCCTCGCATCAAAGTAATATTTGACTCATGTAGCATCATTAACCCTCAGAAAACTGTGGTTAACGGGAATCAGGGGAAATTCTGTGCTGGTAATTTCCTCAATGAACAATGACGCCTTCCCTAGAGCTATTGGGAATGACTCTGCCTTTGTTACTGCGTTCCAAAACCATGGATGGAATTGTCTTACTAAGAACATCATTTGTTTTCACGGTTTGGTCTAAAGTCTCAGAAAACTAACACCTTGCTGGTTGAGTGTCACCCCAATGAAATCAGAGCATTACAATAAAATAACGATTACGATTATTTTCAATCAGTTACTTTCTGAGGACTGATTGTGCGATGTCACTGCCACTGAGATCAACATTTTCTCTGTCCACCAGCATCTCATCACATTGGCTCAAGGCTGCACCATTACCCAATTCTACTTCATTCTCCAGCTCATTCGCTGTGCTCGCCAGCTATATGAGGACTATAATAACTTAGAGAGGCCTACGAGGCTCTAGACCCGGCCATCCCACCCATGCCCTGCGCTCTGTATCCATCCCCTCCCCCTCGGCCACCTCATGTCGTGTATTCACCATCCCGCCTAAACTGCCACGCTCTAATGCTGAATGCTCTGTATTCAGCAAAGGTCTCAGCTTTATCCCTCTGTACCCCCACTTTCATGAATTTCAGGAACGACATAATATTGAACTTCTCTTCCACCGACTTCTCCTTGGTGTCCATTTCTTTGGACAAGAGTGCACTCACCACTCCACAGAACCTTTGCCCAGCTCCAACACTCTCCCTCAACCTGGACACATTCCTCTGGCGTTTACTTTGATTCAATCTGTACTTTGAGAACTTTCGATGTGACACTGATTGTTTTAATTTCACTGCATCCCCCTCACCCTATCCCAACTATCACTCGCTTACTGGACTGTACGCTGTATGCTTCGATCCAACCCTGACTGTGATATTCAGCCTGTGCCGATAAGGGTGGTGCTGCTGTAGTCTGGTGGACTCACTTCTCCATTTCAGAGGCTGAGTGCCAGCTCTCAGATACCTCCACATATCACCTGCTGTCCCATAACCCTGCCATGGCATATCAGGCCATTTTATTAACTAAATCTGACAACATTTCATATGGAGATTCCCACCCACTCGCCCCCACCTAAATTCCCGAAGCTGATAGTCCTCTGATAGCAGAGCTTGCTTTTATGTCCTCCTGAAAATCCACAAACAGAACTGCCGGGCAGACCCATTGCTTCAGCCTGCTCATGCCATGCAGCGGGGGTGCATGGATACACACGTGGGCCCAAGTTATACCTGTTCCTTCATGGGTATGCAGACCATTCCTTGTTCTAGTTCTTTCCAGTCCCCACCCACAACTGTTTCTCCGATACGTAGATGATATCTTAGCTGTTGCGCCTCTCTCTTGGCCAGAATTGGAAAAGTTCATCGTTTCCAATTTGTATTCCTCCCTCATTTTCACCTGGTCTATCTCTGACTGCTCCTTTCTTTCCTCGACATCACTGCTTCTATTTC
>NW_025173812.1:0-1891 GCF_004010195.1 Chiloscyllium plagiosum | reverse complement strand
GTTTCCAACTGTAAGTAATCTAATCTAATCTAGTCATGTTCTAACAGCCATTGTTCTTCACTTACTGCCAAGCACTTTATGGAGTCACATGCCTGTCAAAGCCACTATGGCTAACCAATTGTTTATTTTATATTGATGCATGTTCTTCATTTATAATTATGTAAAGATTAGCTCTTTTGTTACAGTTAAAGAGCAATCAATGTTTCAAGGCAGATTGTCTCCCACTCATGGAAAGAAAAAATATTTACAGCTACACAATCAATGTTTATAGAAATGGCTGTGAGCTTTACTTCAATACTTATGGACTGTATGTATTGAGAGATTCTGCTGCACAGTCCACAGTCAGTGTGTGACAATGCCGTATACAGACTATTCAATCCCCTGAAGAAGTGATTGATTGCTTGCACTTTTGAGTGCCAGTCATCAGTCAATAGAACAAATCTTGCATCTGAGTCTGAAAGTGATGATTCCGTGCTGCACTGAAATGTTTGACTATATTTTCAAGACTGACCAAGTGCAGCTTTGCCAGAAGTGCTGTCCTTCAAAGAGAAAAGCAGAAGACCTCTCCTGGTGTCACAATCAGCATTTATCCCTTAACAAATACTACCAGAAGCAGATTAAATTATTGTTTACCCCATTGCTGATTAAGTGCAAAATGGATGTTACTGTTACTGCATATTTACAAAAGCTTACTTACGGTTATCGTAAAGTCCTTTGGTCATGAGGATGTGAAAGACACTTTATAAATGCAAGGTCTTTCAGTGCAGAGAACATTTCCCTGACACTGAAGTCTGCAGTTCATTTTTACATTTTTTAAAAATTCATTTGTGGGACTGGGGTGTCGCTGGCTAGCCAGCATTGGTAGTCCATCCTTATTTGGTGCTGGTGAGCTGCCTTCTTGAATCGCTGCAGTCCACTTGCTGGGGGTTGACCCACAATTCCAGGATTTCGACACAATGACCGTGAAGGAACGGGGTATGTTTCCGGGTCAGGATGGTGAGTAGCTTGAAGGGGAACTTGTAGGGAAGTGGTCGTGGATTTGGAAGGAGCTGTTGAAGGATCTTTGGTGAATTTCTGCAGTACGTCTTGTAGATAGTACATACTGCTGCTACTGAGTGCCGGCGGTGGAGGGATTGAATGTTGTAGATATGGTGTCAATCAAGCAGGTTGCTTTGTCCTGGATGGTGTCAAGCTTCTTGAGTGTTGCTGGAGCTGCACACATCTAGGTCAGTGGGGAGTACTCCATCGCACTCCTGACTTGTGCCATGTAGATGGTGGATAGATGTTGGCAGGCCAGGAGATGAAGTACTTGCCACAGCATCCCTTGTCTCTGACCTGCTGTTGTAGCTAGATACAAGCTAGATTAATTGCTAGATACAGCAAGTGACTGGTAGCATATTTGACAGCGTAGAAAACCTGTGAAGAAGATGTTAGCTCTAATGAGCATCGAACATTTTTTTACTGGCTAAAAGTCTTCTCATGGGCCTGATAAATAGTTGGTATTAATTATTCACATTAGCCGCTGCAACAACAGGGAGTGACATGCAGTCTGTGCAATGGCAGTGCCTGTGAGACCCAGTCAGCAGCACTGCAGGGCTGGAGTGATAGCTTCACTCATTACATTCAAGTTTCTTTTGTCCAGTGCCTGATGTCCTGAACTGATAACCTGCAAAGCTGCTGACCCAGAGGAGCTCAAAGATAGAGGCCTCACTGTCTCACCTGTTGCTTCATTCGCTGTCCACTCCCTGAGCAAAGTAGCAAGGCAGGCAGCAAGTGAAATGGCAAGGAGAGTGATAGAGAGAAGTGGTGTGGGGAGGGATGAGGTGTGTAGTGAGTGGTGCAGTGAGGGTAGTGCAGGGGTAGTGGTGAAGGGAGTAGGTAGGGGTGAGGA
>NW_025173811.1:0-1891 GCF_004010195.1 Chiloscyllium plagiosum | reverse complement strand
ACAGCATCTAGGGCATAATCCATGGGCATTAATTGTCTCACCTTTCATCCACAGACATTTGCCAAGCCATTAAGTTCTACATTTTTATTTGCTTTTGGATACTTGGGAAGCACAGTCTTACATTGCAAGGCACACCAGCAACTAACAATGAAATGCTGATGCAATGACACTTTGCACACAGGGACACGCACCCACCTCATGATTGGACCAGGCTACATTTCAGGGCTGCTTACTTGTTTTCTTAGTGCTCATTCAGTTAGTGCCTACCTTCATGCTTGAGGCAACTGTGCCTTGCCTTGCTTTGCCTTGCAATGGCTATTAGAGCAGTCACACAAACTTGCATTGCTTGTCAGCAATTCTCAGTAATGGAAGCATACATTTTGGTGTACAGCAATGTGCTATGTCTATCTCACACCTATACAATATATTAGCAGTTTACATGATAAATAGACTGCAGGTGCAACAAGCAAACAGCTATCTCTCAAAGTCCTAGTAGCCCTTGTAGAAGTTCATGGATACACCTGTCACTCAGGGGTCCTAACATAGTGACAAACTTAAGTACCAATTCATGGGACTGGCTGTAAGGTCAGATGTCCTCTAGGGGGTTCTTGGCCAGAAGTTCTGTTCTTCTTGCAATATAGGGAATTGGTCATGGACAGTTCTATGGCTCCATGGTAGCCATTCCAGGGTGGAAGGGGAGCTTAGCTAAATGTACAGGCATAATTCAGGGTTACTTTTTGTCTGGAGCTGTCTGGTTAGTTCACTCATTGGCATAAACCCTGGTCAGTTTGTCGGGCATGGTTAGCTTGTATGCCAGAGCCTGCTTGGGTAAGGTGGGTAGTTGCAGGTTCATGTTGATCATTTGGTAGGAACCTAAAGAGGTTAAAGGTCTATTGGGATTCATGGGAAGGGCTATCAAGTAAGAAATTTGATTGTTCTTGACATGAAGAGGTAGAAGCTAAAAACTACTGACCAAAAAGTGCTTCCTGTCACCTTCCATCATATTGAAAATCAAATCTTGCAATGGGAAAGAACGTTTGTATAGCTGCAACATACCTGGAGTGAGTGGGACAGACGTCTTGTCCTGTGATGGAAAGGACTGCAAAACCCAATAATGTAAGGCACTTTAGAGGACAAAAATACAAGAGGCAGACGCATGCACTATACCGGAAACAGACCTGTGGGGTTCCTAATCCCTGGCAATCCTAATGCATTGATTCCCTGTGCATTGTGTCCCCTGTCCCACACATTGCTGACCACTTCATTCACATCACCACTTCTGCACAATGAGGCCAGGAAAAGAATAACAATGTTTGACTATATGGGCTAATAGTGCCAGCAGAACCCATTGTTCTATTTAATACACTTTATTCATTGTGTTTCCAAATGCTATAGTGGGTTCTGAGCACTGTCATAGATTCATGATACGTCCTGTATGGTCGTGCAGTTAATTAACATGCTGGCATAGTTACAGTTATGGTTACATTTTGACTCAAACACACAAATGTATTACAAAACCCAGAAGATTTATGTAAATTTGATACTTTATGTAAAGTGTACTGTTATTTCCTCCCACTAGTTCTCAGTGTTGTCCCGGGTTCTGCAACTGAGTTGGAGGTAGCCTGCTTGGCAGTAGAGCCCATTGCCCTCAGCGGTTTGGTCAGGCAACTCCAGGGGCATTTGTGTCTAGATGGCCTAGTCATGGTGAGTGTGTAACCAGTGAAAGGTGGACCCTTCTTGGCTTGAACTTTCAAGACTGGAAGGGAGGTAGGCAATGTGGAGGTGGAGTTCCCAGCAACATCTGGGGTGTCTTGAGGGGCCTGACTGTTGTTTCTTCTCTGGGTGGATGCCTTCTGGCATCACGCTGTCTCCTTGTGAGGAAGGAGAACCT
>NW_025173810.1:0-1891 GCF_004010195.1 Chiloscyllium plagiosum | reverse complement strand
GGTCGACCTCTATCTCTATCTCTATCTCTATCTTATCTCTGTCTCTAGCTCTATTTCTAGCTCTATTTCTAGCTCGACATCTAGCTCTACATCTAGCTCTATCTCTATCTCTAGCTCTATATCTATCACTATCTCGAGCTCTAGCTCTAGTTCTAGCTCTAACTCTAATTCTAGCTCTATCTCTATCACTATCCCTCGCTCTAACCCTAGCTCTAGCTCTAGGTCGACCTCTATCTCTATCTCTACCTCTATCTCTAGCTTTATCTCTATCGCTAGCTCTATCTCTATATCTAGCTCTATCTCTATCTCTAGCTCTAGCTCTATCTCTATCGCTATCTCTAGGTCTAGCTGTAGTTCTAGCTCTATCTCTATCACGTCCTCCACCTCTAGCTCTAATTCTAGCTCTATCTCAATCAGTATCTCTAGCTCTAGCTCTAGCTCTACCTCTATCACTACCTCTATCTCTATCTCTACCTCGAGCTCTATCTCTACCTCAAGCTCTATCTCTAGCTCTATCTCTAGCTCTAGCTCTAGTTCTAGCTCTATCTCTAGCTCTATCTCTATCTCTATCTCTATCTCTATCTCTAGCTCCATCTCTGTCTCTCGCTCTCGCTCTAGATCTAGCTCTATCTCTATCTCTATCTCTAGCTCTAGCTCTAGCTCTAGCTCAATCTCTAGCTCTATCTCTAGCTCCATCTCTAGCTCTAGTTCTAGCTCTATCTCTAGCTCTATCTCTAGCTCCATCTCTAGCTCTATCTCTATCTCTGTCTCTCGCTCTCGCTCTAGATCTAGCTCTATCTCTATCTCTATCTCTAGCTCTAGCTCTAGCTCTAGCTCAATCTCTAGCTCTATCTCTAGCTCCATCTCTAGCTCTATCTCTATCTCTAGGTCTAGCTCTAGCTCTATCACTAGCTCTATCCCTATCTCTAGCTTTAACTCTTGCTCTATCTCTAGCTCTATCTCTAGCTCTATCCCTGGCTCTATCTCTAGCTCTAGCTCTACCTCTAGCTCTAGCTCTAGCTCTACCTCTAGCTCTAGCTCTAGCTCTATCTCTATCACTAGCTCTATCTCTATCACTATGTCAAGCTCTAGTGCTAGCTCTAATTCTAGCTCTAGCTCTAGCTGTCGCTCGACCTCTATCTCTAGCTCTATCTCTAGCTCTATCACTAGCTCTATCTCTAGCTTTTTCTCTAGCTGTATCTCTAGCTGTATCTCTAACTCTAGCTCTGACTCTAGCTCTAGCTCTAGCTCTATCTCTCTCTCTATCTCTATTTCTAGCTCTAGCTCCAGCTCTAGCTCTGACTCTATCTCTAGCCCTAGCTCTAGCTCTAGCTCTGTCTCTAGCTCTAGCTCTGTGTCTAGCTCTAGCTCCAACTCTAGCGCTGACTCTATCTCTAGCCCTAGCTCTAGCTCTAGCTCTGACACTATCTCGAGCTCTAGCTCTAGCTCTAGCTCGAGCTCTGAATCTTGCTCTGTCTCTATCTCTATCTCTATTTCTAGCTCTAGCTCTATCTCTACCTCTACTTCTACCTCTCGCTCTAGCTCTGGCTCTAGCTCTATCTCTGCCTCTATCTCTATCTCTAGCTCTAGCTCTATCTCTAGCTCAGACTCTATCTCTATCTCTATCTCTAGCTCTAGCTCTAGCTCTGACTCTCTCTCTAGCCCTATCCCTAGATCTAGCTCTAGCTCTACCTCTAGCTCAAGCTCTAGCTCTAGTTCTACCTCTAGCTCAAGCTCTAGCTCTAGCTCTAGCTCTACCTCTAGCTTTATCTTTATCACTATGTCAAGCTCTAGCTCTAATTCTAGCTCTAGCTCTAGCTCTACCTCTAGCTCTAGTTCTATGTTTATCACTATGTCCAGCTCTAGCTCTAGCTCTAATTCTAGCTCTAGC
>NW_025173809.1:0-1891 GCF_004010195.1 Chiloscyllium plagiosum | reverse complement strand
AACACTCCATCAGAGACCACAGTGACTGGGTTCTAAAACACAACTTCAGACAGCACAGTGACAGGTTACAGAAACACTCTTTCAGAGAGCACTGTGACTGGGAACAGAAACACTCCTTCAGAGCCCACAGTGACTGGGTACAGAAACACTCCTTCAGAGAACACAGTGACTGGGTACAGAAACACTCTTTCAGGGAGCCAGTGAGTGGGTACAGAAACACTCCTTCAGAGCCTACAGTGACTGGGTACAGAAAGACTCCCTCAGGGAGCACAGAGACTGGGTACAGAAACACTCCTTCTGAGAGCATAGTGACTGGGTACAGAAACACTCCTTCAGAGAGCACAGTGACTGGGTACAGAAACACTCCTTCAGGGAGCACAGTGACTGGGTACAGAAACACTCCTTCAGAGAGCACACAGACTGGGTACCGAAAGACTCCTTCAGAGAGCACAGTGACTGGGTACAGAAGGACTCCCTCAGGGAGCACAGAGACTGGGTACAGAAACACTCCTTCGGAGAGCACAGTGACTGGGTACAGAAACACTCCTTCAGGGAGCACAGAGACTGGATACAGAAACACCCCTTCAGAGAGCACAGTGACTGGGTACCGAAAGACTCCTTCAGGGAGCACAGAGACTGGGTACAGAAACACTCCTTCAGAGAGCACAGTGACTGGGTAGCGAAAGACTCCTTCAGTGAGCACAGTGACTGGGTACAGAAACACTCCTTCAGGGAGCACAGTGACTGGGTACAGAAACACTCCTTCAGGGAGTACAGAGACTGGGTACAGAAACACTCCTTCAGAGAGCACAGTGACTGGGGACCGAAAGACTCCTTCAGGGAGTACAGAGACTGGGTACAGAAACACTCCTTCAGAGAGCACAGTGACTGGGTCCAGAAAAAATCCTTCAGAGAGCACAGTGACTGGGTATAGGAACACTCCTTCAGATAGCACAGTGACTGGGTACAGAAACACTCTTTCAGGGAGCCAGTGAGTGGGTACAGAAACACCCCTTCAGAGAGCACAGTGACTGGGTACAGAAACACTCCTTCAGTGAGCACAGTGACTGGGTATAGGAACACTCCTTCAGATAGCACAGTGACTGGGTACAGAAACACTCCTTCAGAGAGCACAGTGACTGGGTACAGAAACACTCCTTCAGGGAGCACAGTGACTGGGTACAGAAACACTCCTTCAGGGAGTACAGAGACTGGGTACAGAAACACTCCTTCAGAGAGCACAGTGACTGGGTACAGAAACACTCCTTCAGAGAGCACAGTGACTGGGTACAGAAACACTCCTTCAGGGAGCACAGTGACTGGGTACAGAAACACTCCTTCAGGAAGTACAGAGACTGGGTACAGAAACACTCCTTCAGAGAGCACAGTGACTGGGTACCGAAAGACTCCTTCAGGGAGTACAGAGACTGGGTACAGAAACACCCCTTCAGAGCGCACAGTGACTGGGTACAGAAACACTCTTTCAAGGAGCACAGTGTCTGGGTATAGGAAACATTCCTTCATGGAACAGAGGGATCTGGGTAACGAAACACACCTTCAGAAGGCACAGAATCTGGGCACAGAAACACTGTTTAAGAAACTACAGTGACTGGGTACAGAAACACTCCTTCAGGGAGCACAGTCACTGGGTAAAGAAAGTCTCCTTCAGGGAGCACAGTGATTGGGTAAAGAAACACACCTTCAGAACGGACAGTGACTCGGTACAGAAACACTCCATCAGAGACCACAGTGACTGGGTTCAATAACACAACTTCAGACCGCACAGTGACAGGTTACAGAAACACTCCTTCAGAGAGCACAGTGACTGGGTACAGAAACACTCCTTCACAGAGCACAATGACAGGTTACAGAAACACTCCTTCAGAGAGCA
>NW_025173808.1:0-1891 GCF_004010195.1 Chiloscyllium plagiosum | reverse complement strand
TTCCAGCTCCACATTTCATCAACTCCGACTTTGCAGCCCTATCTCTTTTAGATTACTTACTGTGTGGAAACAGGCCCTTCGGCCCAACAAGTCCACACCGACCTGCAACCCACCTAGACCCATTCCCCTACATTTACCCCTTCACGTAACACTACAGGCAATTTAGCATGGCCAATTCACTTAACCTGCACATTTTTGGACTGTGGGAGGAAACCGGAGCACCCGGAGAAAACCCACGCAGACACGGGGAGAATGTGCAAACTTTACACAGTCAGTTGACCTGAGGCGGGAATTGAACCCAGGTCTCTGGCACTGTGAGGCAGCAGTGCTGACCACTGTGCCATCATGCCACTCCAATATAATCACATCCCTCTGCAAGTAAGGAGAGCAAAACTGGACGGAATACTCCAGGTGCAGTCTCACTAACACCTTGTATAAATGAAGCAACATTTCCCTATGTTTGCAATCCATTCCTTTAGCAATAAATTCCAGAAATTCCATTGGCTCTCCTTATTCCCTGCTGGACCTGCACACTAGCATTCATGGTGCCATGTTGAAATGACCTTTGAACTGGATAAAGATCTGGAAGTAAAGGCTAGTCTGATATGACCCTCTAATTACTGTCAACTATCACAAAATTAACCATCTCGTCAGCTGATGTACTTGAAGGAAGGAAATGCTGTCTTCTCAATCTAGCCTGGATCTCAGTGAAGTGATGGAAAGGGTGGTCCAGATTCCTAATGTAGCAGCCTACAACTACTCAAGTGAAATAGAAGTCATTAATAAGGAAGGCTAGAAATACGTGCACAGCAACAAAAACAAACAGGACATCAAAGCTGGCCAAAAAGTAAAGTATTCTGGGAATGCCTGAGTCAAGACAGACACAAGAGACAATTTTGCCTCGGAGCAAGTACTTACAAGATCTAAGCCCAGACGATTGAAACCAGAGAGGCACCAGAATACATTAGGAAGTGTGAAAGGGCAATTCAACCCATCCTGACAAACAAACAACACTGGATGCATGGGGAAGACATGCCTCAGTAAGACAAGAGACCAGGTCTACATTCTGAAACCAGACTTCCAGGCCCAAGAGCAGACACATCAAAGGGGTCGCTGTTAAGCAAGTCATCCAGAGCAATGAGAGGCATTTCAAGGTCATAAAACCAATTAATTTGATGCCTCTGATTGGTCAAGACCTTGGAAAGGTCCAGAAGGTATCCAGGAGGCGATACAAATCCAGTTCAGCAGGGTTGGGATATCTGGGGGGCATGGACAAGTTAGACTGAAGGGTCAGTTTCTGCGCTGTATGTCTCTATGACTCTGACTATGACTTGGGGAACCCAATTGTCTGGCCTAGAGATACATAAGGATACTGCAGTGATCACAGCAGCTCACTCTCTGACCAGATGGAGAGTCAACCTCTGAAGAGAGCAACAGATTGAACAACTTGAAAGACCAGCAAAAGTTACAAGTATCTGGGAAGTATTTTAAGATTCAAAAGAACTGGAAAGTTAGAAATAGACTTTTTAACAATGTAAAGTTTAACTCTTAACCTTTGTTGTCTCAAATAAAGTTGCAACCTGATTACAGACTGGTGTTGTGCAGTCCTTTCCTGATACATGCCACAGTGCCTGGGAAAATTAACATTGTGTACACTGATTGAGGAGTCTTCCAGACACCCTGTTCCAGACAACGCTAGCATCCCATTATACATAGACCAGAACATTAAAGGGCAAACCATCTTTTAAATTTTTTATTTTTCTTTAATTCACACATGGGATATTTATTGCCTGTCCCCAGTAGCCTCCTTCAGGGAGTGGTGATGAGTTGCCTTCTTGAACTGCTGCAGGTCTGTGTGCTATAGTGAGCCCCGAGTGAGTGAATTCCAGGA
>NW_025173807.1:0-1891 GCF_004010195.1 Chiloscyllium plagiosum | reverse complement strand
TTGCCTTCCTCTTTCTCTTTCTCTCTATATCTGCCTGATAGTCTCTCAATAGAAATGTATATATGCCTGCCAATCTTTCCTGCCTACCTCTCGCTCTCTCCCTAAATGCTTGCTACTCTCATTCCTTTGACCTGCCCACATATCTGTACTCTCCGTTTAGTGCATTGTTTCTCTATCTGCATTCAGCGTTTAGTGTGTTGTTTCTGTATCTGTACTCTCAGTTCAGTGTGTTGTTTCTCCATCTGTACTCCCAGTTCAGAGTATTGTTTCTATATCTGTTCTCGCAGTTCAGTGTGTTGTTTTTCTATCTGTAATACAAGTTCCGTGTGTTGTTTCTCTATCTAGACTCTCAGTACAGTGTATTGGTTTTGTATCTGTACTCTCAGTTTATTGTGTTGTTTCTCTATCTGTAGTCCAGGTTCAGTTTGTTGTTTCTGTATCTGCACTCTCTGATCAGCGTGTTGTTTCTCTTTCTATATTTGCAATTCAGTGTATTGTGTCTCGATTGGTACTGTCAGTTCAGTGTGTTGTTAATCTATCTGTAATCTCATTTTCGTGTGTTGCTTGTCTACTTGACTCGCAGCTCAGTGTGTTGTTTCACTGTCTGTACTCTCATATCAATGTGTTGTTTCTGTATCAGTACTTGCAGTTCAGTGTAATGTTTCTCTATCTATACTCTCAGTTTAGAGCATTGTTTGTCTATATGTACTCACGGTTCAGTATGTTGTTTCTGTATCTGATCTTTTAGTTCAGTGTGTTGTTTCTCTGTCTGTAGTCTCAGTTCCATGTGTTGTTTCAATATTTGTAAGCTCAGTTCAGTGTGTTGCTTTTGTATCTGTATTCACATTTCAGTTTGGTGTCTCTCTGTCCGCATTCTCATTTCGCTGTGTTGTTTCTCTATTTGTACCCTCAGTTCTATGTGTTGTTTCTTTATCTGCACTCTCATATCAGTGCTTTGTTTCTGTATCTGTACTTGCAGTTCAATATGTTGTTTCTCTATCTGATCTCTCAGTTTAGTGTGTTTTTTTTCTCTATCTGTACTCACCGTTCAGTGTGTTGTTTCTCTGTACACTCAGTTTAGTGTATTGGGTCTCTATCGGTACTCTCATTTCAGTGTATTGTTTCTATACCTGCTTTTGCAGTTCAGTGTGTTACTTCTGTATCTGTACTCTCAGTTCAGTGTATTGTTTCTTATCTGTACTCACAGTTCAGTGTGTTGTTTCTTTGTCTGTAGTATCAGTTCAGTGTGTTCTTTCTCTATCTGTACACTCAGTTCAGTTTGTTGTTTCTCTGTCTGTGCTCACAGTTCGGTGTGTTGTTTCTCTATCTGGACTCTCAGCTCAGTATGTTGTTTCTCTATCTGCACTCGCATATCAGTATTTTGTTTCTGTATCTGATCTCTTAGTTTAGTGTGTTTTTTCTCTACCTGGACTTGCCATTCAGTGTGTTGTTTCTCTGTCTATAGTCTCAGTTCCTTGTGTTGTTTCAATATCTGTACTCTCTGTTCAGTGTGTTGTTTCTGTTTCTGTACTCGCAGTTCAGTGTGTTGCTTCTCTATCTGCACTCGTGTTTCAGTGTTTTGTTTTTGTATCTGTACTTGTCATTCGATATGTTGTTTCTCTGTCTGATGTCTCAGTTTAGTGTGCTTTTTTTCTCTATCTGGATTTGCAGTTTAGTGGGTTGTTTCTCTATCTGGACTCTCAGTTCAGTGTGTTGTTTCTCTATCTGTACTCGCAATTCAGTGTGTTGTTTTACTATTTGTAGTCTCAATTCAATGTTTTTTTCTCCGTCTGCACTCTAATTCAGTGTGTTTCTCTCTCTGTACTCTCAGTTTACACTCTGCCTGCCACTTTCTCTCTAATTGCCTACTTTTTCTCTCTCTCTCTCTGTC
>NW_025173806.1:0-1891 GCF_004010195.1 Chiloscyllium plagiosum | reverse complement strand
CCTTGGATGCTGCCTGACTGGCTGTGCTTTTCCAGCATCACACTCTCGACCCTCCTCCTGACTAGACACAATCAGCATGGATTAGTGAATGAGAAATCATGGTTGACAAATGTGGAGTTATTTGCAGATATTAAAACAAAATTTTCAAGATATGGTCACAGTATACTAAGATTTTCAGAAGGTTTTTGATAAAGTGCCCCACAAAAGGTTATTTTAAAAAATTTAAAGCACAGGGAATATGAGATAACGTCTTGGCACGACTTCATAATTGGTTAAAAGAGGAGACTAGAAATTGATGGGTTTTTCACATTTCACAAGCTATAACTTGTGAGGTACTGCACACGTCAGTACTTGGGCCTCAGCTCTTCACAATATAACAAAGGTTTGATGTTTGGAATCAAATGTAACATGTCTAACTTTGTGAATGACACTAAGCTAACTGGGAATGTGTTGTGAGGATAATGTAAAATGGCTTCAGGAGGATTTGGACAGGCTTAACCTGCTGAGTATTTCATGAATAGTAAAAGGTTGTAAATATGTCTTATCTAAATAAACTTGACAATGAAGCACCCAGAACCCTGTGGTTGTAATGTGTAGATGTGTTGCTAAGTCACTGAGGACTAATATGCAGGTTCAGCAAGCTATGAGGAAGGTTAATGGAATGTTAGCCTTTATGGTAAGAAGATTTGAGCATCAGAGTTGTGATATATTGCTTCAATTGTATAGGAGCTTGGTTAGACCGTACCTGGAGTACTGTGTGCAGTTTTGATCTCCATATCTCCAGGAAGATAGCATTGCCATAACAGAAATGCAAATGTTGAGTTGTTCCTCTTTTCTTGATCATGTGATCACCAATTTCTGGTACTTACTTGTAAATCTTATTTTTGTACCCTCTCCATTGCTCCTCTCTTTTTCTTGATAACACAGTGATAAAAACTGTACAGTCATCTAGTTGCAGTCAGAAAAACAAAGCATAACAATAGAAGCGGGCCAGATCTCTGCCAGTCAATATGATTATGGCCGATCTTACACCTCAACACCAATTCCTGCCCCACACCACACTAAAATCAAAAATATGTCTATCGAAATAAACTCAACAATGAAGCATCCACAAACCTGTGGTGAGAATTCCAAATATTCCCAATCCTACAACTGAAGCAATTTCTCATTTTTATCCAAAATGATTGGTCCCTTATGTGGAGATTGTGCATCCAGTGATATAGATTTGCCAATAAGGAAAACATCTTTCACTGTCTCCCCATCAAGTCCCTTCAACATCTTTTATGTATGAAGGAGGTCACCTCTCAGTCCTCTATAACACCAGCACACTTTGAGAAGATTTGTAGCTCAGGTTGAGGTTCTGAATGTAAGTTTGCTTGCTGAGCTGGAAGGCTCATTTTCAGATGTTTTGGCATCATATAGGTAACATCATCAGTGTGCCTCCGGTGAAGCACTGCTGGCATGGCCCACTTTTTATCTATGTGTTTAGGTTTCCTTGAGTTGGTGATATCATTTCCTGTTCTTTTTCTCAGGGGGTGGTAAATGGGATCCAAGTCAATGTGCTTGTTGATAGCCATTTACTACGCCCTAAGAAAAAGAACAGGAATGATATCACCACAGGAAATGCCATTACCAACTCAAGGAAACCTAAACACAAATAAAAAGTGGGCCATACCACTAGAGCTTCACTAGAGGCTTATTTATGTGACCTAGTATGGTAACGAAATGTCTGAAAATGAACCTTCCAAGTCAGCGAACAAACTTACATCTAGAACATACGCTCACTTTATTCATCCTCACGTTATAGGGCAATAACATCATCACATAAATCAATCTAATGAACATTCACTATGCTTGCAATCAGGTATATACTTTCTTAATAGAAGACCAG
>NW_025173805.1:0-1891 GCF_004010195.1 Chiloscyllium plagiosum | reverse complement strand
AGAGCCAGAAGCGGGCATGAAAAAGACTTGGTGTGTAGGATTAATGTAAACCTTAAGATGTCTATACATTTGTGAGGAAAAAAGATGATTGCTTTAATGAGGGTAGGGCTCATCAGGATAGCGGAGGGAACTTGCGCCAGGAGTCGGAGGACGTAGGGGAACATAGAACATAGAACACTACAGCACAGTACAGGCCCTTCGGCCCTCGATGTTGAGTCGAACTGTCATACCAATCTGAAGCCTATCTAACTTACACTATTCCATGTACGTCCATATGCTTGTCCAATGACGACTTAAATGTACTTAAAGTTGGCGAATCTACTACCGTTGCAGACAAAGCATTCCAAAGCTCTCTCTTTAGGTCTTTCCTGGCTACCTTGTAACCCTCAAGCACCCTAACTGAGCCTTCATATCACATTCTAACATAAGTCGTCGTGTTCCTCTTGACCAGAGATTCCACTTCATTCGTAAACCACAGCTCCCGCGCTGTACAACTTCCTCCCTGCCTGACAGGTACATACATATCTAGGACACACAGTAGCTTTTCCTTGAATAAGCTCCACATTTCTAATGTGCCCATCGCCTGCAGTTTCGTTCCCCATCCTATGCTTCCTAAGTCTTGCCTAATGGCATCGTAATTGCCTTTCCCCCAGCTGTAACTCTTGCCCAGTGATATACACCTATCCCTTTCTATCACTAAAGTAAACATAACAGAATTGTGATTGCTATCACCAAAGTGCTCACCTACTTCCAAGTCTAACACCTCACCAGGCTCATTACCCAGTATCAAAACTAATGTGGCTTCGCCCCTTGTTGGCCAGTCTATATACTGTGTCAGTAAGCCCTCCTGCACAGATTAGACAAAATCTGACCCCTCTATAGTACTCGTACTATAGTGTTCCCGTTCAATATTTCAAAAGTTGAAGTTCCCCATTACATCTACCTTGTCTCTGTCACTCCCATCGAGAATCATCTTTGCTATCCTTCTCTCTACATCTCTGGAACTATTTGGAGGCCTATAGAAAACTCCCAACGGGGTGACCTCTCCTTTTCTCTTTCTAACTTCAGCCCATACCACCTCAGTTGATGAGTCCTCAAACATCCTTTCTGCAACTGCAATACTGTCCTTGACCAACAATGTAATACCTCCCCCTCTTTTAACATCTTCTCTGTTCTTACTGAAACATCTAAATCCTGGAACCTGCAACAACTATTCCTGTCCGTGCTCTAACCATGTCTCCAAAATGGCCACAACATTGAAGTCCCAAGTACCAACCCATGCTGCAGGTTCACCCACCTTATTCCGGGTGCTCCTGGCGTTGAAATGGACACACTTCAATCCAACCTCTTGCTTGCCGCTGCCATCTTGCATCTCTGGAACTTGATTTTGGACCTCCCTGCTCTCAACCCTTTCTTTACTCTAACTACAATTTTAGTTCCCATCCCCCTGCTGGATTAGTTTAAACCCACACCAATAGCCTGAGCGAATTCCACCCCCACCCCCAGGATATTGATACCCTTCTGGTTCAGATGAAGCCCATCCTGCTTGGAGAGGTCCCACCTACCCCAGAAAGAGCCCCAATTATCCAAGAATCCAAAACCCTCCCCCCTGCACCATTCCTGTAGCCACGTGTTCACCTTCTCTCTCTCCTTATTCCTTGCCTCACTAGCACGTGGCGAGGGCAAGAAACGAGAGCCAACAACTCTGTTCATCCTAGCTCTAAGCTTCCATCCTAGCTCCCTGAATTTCTGACTTAAATCCCCATCTCGCTTCCTACCTATGTCGTTGGTGCCTATGTGGACCACGACTAGGGGCTTCTCCGTCTCCCCCTTAAGGATCCCTAAAACACGATTAGGAACATCACAAACTCTGGCACCTGGGAGGCAACAC
>NW_025173804.1:0-1891 GCF_004010195.1 Chiloscyllium plagiosum | reverse complement strand
CTGCGGTCACTGCCTGCCATTCCGAAATGGAGCTGTTTATCATTACCCTTTGTTTCCTGTCAGCTAACCAACTTTCAATCCAAGTTAGTACTTTGCCCCCAGTACCATGCGCCCTAACTTTGCTCACTCACCTCCTATGTGGGACTTTATCAAAAGCTTTCTGAAAGTCCAGGTACACTACATCTACTGGATCTCCCTCATCCATCTTCAGAGTTACTTGCTCAAAAAATTCAACAAGATTAGTCAAGAATGATTTCCCCTTCATAAATCCATGCTGACTCTGACCTATCCTGTTACTACTATCCAGATGTGTCGTAATTTCATCCTTTATAATACACTCCAGCATCTTTCCCACCACTGAGCTCAGACTAACTGGTATATAATTTCCTGCTTTCTCTCTCCCACCTTTCTTAAAAAGTGGTACAACATTAGCCACCCTCCAATCCACAGGAACTGATCCTGAATCTATCGAACTCTGGAAAATAATCACCAATGCATTCACAATTTCTCGAGCCACCTCCTTCAGTACCCTAGGATGTAGACCATCAGGCCCCGGGGACTTATCAACCTCCTTTTCCGCTTCCCGGAGCAGCCTAGGATAAATCTGGCCTGGCCCTGGGGACTTATCAATCTTAATGTTTTCCAAAATTTCTAGTACATCAACTTCATCAATCGTGATGTGTTCAAGCCTGTATTCCAGCTCCTCTAAATTTTCATTTACAACAAGTTCCCTTTCCTTGGTGAAAACTGAAGCAAAAAACTCATTTAAGGCTTCCCCACCTGCTCAGACTCCACACACAAGTTCTGTCCGCTATCCGTGACTGGCCCTACCTTCTCCCTGATCATTCTCTTATTCCTCACGTATAAGTAAAATGCCTTTGGGTTCGCCCTAATCTTCTTGCCAAGCCTTTTTTGTGCCCCCTCCTGGCTCCCCTCAGTCCATTTCTGAGCTCCTTTCCAGCAAGCCTGTAATCCTCTAATGCTGTGCTAGATCCTTGCTTCCTCCAACTTATGTAAGCTGTCTTCTTCCTTTTGACAAGAAGTTCCTCTGTTCTCGTCATCCAAGGTTCCTTAATCTTACCCCTTCTTACCTGTCTCAGAGGAACAAATTTGTGTGTCACTCGCAACAACTGCTCCTTAAATAGTCTCCACATGTCTGCTGTGCCCTTTCTGTGGAACAATTGCTCCCAGTCTGTACTTCCCAACTCCTGTCTGATAGCGTCATAATTTCCTTTTCCCCAATTAAATATCTTCCCTCAGTAACTGCTCCTTTCCCCCTCCAAGGCTATGGTAAATGTGAGGCAGTTGTGGTCACTATCACCAAAGTGTTCTCCCACCGCGAGATCTGACCCCTGTCCTGGCTCTTTGCCAAGGACCAAATCCAAAATGGCCTCTCCCCTCATTGGCCTGTCTACATACTGAGTAAGGAAACCCTCCTGAACACACCTGACAAAAACGGCTCCATCCAAACCATCTTCACTAAGGAGATTCCAGTCGATATTGGGAAAGTTGAAATCACCAATAACAACAACCCTGCTACATCTGCATTTTTCCAAAATCTACTGGCCTATGAGATCTTCAATCCCCCTACTGCTATTAGGGGGTCTGTAGAAAACCCCCAATGCGGTGGCTGTTCCCTTGCTGTTCCTAACCTCCACTCATACTGACTCAGTAGACAAACCTTCCTCAACAACCTTTGTTTCTTTAGCTATGATGCACTCTCTGATTAGCAATGCTACACCCCTCCTCTTTTTCCACCCTCCCTGTTCTTTCTAAACATTGTAAACCCTGGAACATCTAGCAACCATTCCTGCCCCTGTGAAACCCACATCTCTGTTATGGCCATAACATCATAGCACCAAGAACTGATCCATGCTCTAAGTTCGTCACT
>NW_025173803.1:0-1891 GCF_004010195.1 Chiloscyllium plagiosum | reverse complement strand
CTGAGTGTGCTAACAGCCACATCTATCACACTGGTGATTTTCCTCAATATTTGCAAGTTTTCTCTGAATTTTCCAGTACAATCATCACTACAAAGGTATAATTGTACCTCAGTACATTTTAAACTCATTTCAGTTAAATTTATTTAACTGTTTATTTGAGCAAATATTGAACCACTTTCCTGTATAAATGCTGTTGGCTGTATCTAGGATAACCGTTGACTACAAATGTAGTGAGGTTCACATTTTATTTTCAGCAATGTTTTCTTAGTACAACACTAAAATATTAAAAATTCATGTTTTCACATCTGCATGTTCACAAGAGAACGGACAATTTCCTTTCCAACACCCATTGTAAATATCTGGCTTTTACTCACTTGAATGATCACAATAATTTGAGCCTTATAAATTCAGAGAACTCCAATTACTTTTCACTGCAATAATTCCTGTTCATTTCCACATATTGCTCAGACAAATAGCAACATGAGATTTCTCATTATTGTGATGTTCACTCGTAGAACTTTGCAAGTCTACTTGTAAGTAAAAGCTAATAATTGTTCAACCTGTAAGTGGAATAAATATGGAATTTTGTCTCAATACATGAACAAAGGAGAAGACATTGAAATGTGCAAACACACAATCATGGTCTATTCACCCTGTCCATGTCTCTCACGATTTTATACACGTCTACAAAGTCACTTCAGGAGCTGTCAAACTCCGGGCAAAATAGCCCCAGCCTACTCAGCCTCTCCCTCTTCCTCAAACCCTCCAACCCTGGCTACATCTTTGTCAATCTTTTCTGAATTCTGTCAAGTTTCACAACAAACTGCTTATAGCAGAGAGGACAGAATTTCATGAAATATTCCAATAGCATCCCAACCAATGCCTTGTACAGCTGGAACACGGCCACCCAAATTCTGAACTCAATGCACTGACCAAAAAAGAAATAAGTGAGGACTGAAGATGCTGGATATCAGAGTCAAAAAGTGTCGGGCTGGAAAAACACAACTAGCAGGCAGAATCCGAGGAGCAGGTGAGCCGACGTTTCGAGTATAAGCTCTTCATAAGGAGATTTTTGGCACTGACCATCTGCAAACATACTAACCATGTCTCCTCTTGCTTTCGTTGTTTCATTTAAAAATTACAATCAATGTTGAATTCATTGAAATCATACACGGCTGGGATAAAAGGGAGGTTGTCTTCAGCTGAATAGTCACATTCAATGAGTGACTTTTTTCCAATTCATGTGTGCTGCAAAATCATTTCAATTTTCAAATCATCATACGCCAAACTGATTTGAACATATGGAATTATTTCATTTAATTTTATTTTTCAATGTGCAATAATCACATGATAATGTCAATATGAACTTCCATTAATGATCGTGAGATACCTCATTAATTACAGTTTTCTACATTAACCTCCATCTGCCACTCCTCGGCCCATTGGCCCATCTGATCAAGATCCCGGTGTACTCTGAGGTAACCTTTCTCAACGTCCACTGCACCTCCAATTTTGGTGCCACCTGCCAACATACTGACCATATCTCCTATTTCGCTCTTGTTTCATTGAATAATGATGATCATTTTTGAATTCCTGGAAATCCCACACGCTTGGAAAGAAAGGATGTTGTCTTACGCTGCATAGACACATCGAATGACGAATTGTTTTCCCCCAATTCATGTGGGCTAATCATTTTAATTTTCATTTTATCATCTGACAAACTGATTTGAACATCTGGAATTGTTTCAGCTACTTTTGTTTTTCAATGTACAATAATCACATGATTATGTCAATTTGTCTTTCTGCGAATTATCATGTGATTCCGTTTTAATTAAGACCATTTTTGCTTCATTCCATTATTATTGAAAATTACTGTTTCAATTTCAACCCA
>NW_025173802.1:0-1891 GCF_004010195.1 Chiloscyllium plagiosum | reverse complement strand
ATCTCTGCCCTCAGTTTGTACCTTCACCATCTCCAGCCTCAGTTTGTACCTTCACCATCTCTATCCTCAGTTTGTACCTTCACCATCTCTATCCTCAGTTAGTATCTTCACCATCTCCAGCCTCAGTTTGTACAATAACCATCTCTATCCTCAGTTTGTACCTACACCATTCCCAGCCTCCGTTTGTATATTCAACATCTCTTCGGTCAGTTTGTGCCTTCACCATCTCTGCCCTCAGTTTGTACCTTCACCATCTCCAGCCTCAGTTTGTACCTTCACCATCTCTATCCTCAGTTTGTACCTTCACCATCTCTATCCTCAGTTTGTACCTTCGCCATCTCCAGCCTCCATTGGAACTTCACCATCTCTATTCTCAGTTTGTACATTCACCATCTCTATCCTCA
This sequence comes from Chiloscyllium plagiosum, assembly GCF_004010195.1. Classification (NCBI taxonomy): domain Eukaryota; kingdom Metazoa; phylum Chordata; class Chondrichthyes; order Orectolobiformes; family Hemiscylliidae; genus Chiloscyllium; species Chiloscyllium plagiosum. The sequence continues at coordinate 1,487 of NW_025173802.1, read as the reverse complement.
GTTTGTAGCTACCCCATCTATATCCTCAGTTTGTATCTTCAACAGTTTGTACCGTTACCATCTCTATCCTAGTTTGTACAATCACCATCTCGAGTCTCTGTTTGTACCTTCACCATCTCCAGCCTCAGCTTGTACCTTCACCATCTCTAGCCTCATTTTGGATCTTCACCATCTCTATCCTCAGTTTTTACCTTCACCATCTCTATCCTCAGTTTTTACCTTCACCATCTCTATCCTCAGTTTGTACGTTCACCATCTCCAGCCTCAGTTTGTACCTTCACCATTGCTATCCTCAGTTTGTACATTCACCATCTCTATCATCAGTTTATACCATAACCATCTCTATCCTCAGTTTGTACCGTCACCATCTCTATCCTCAGTTTGTACCTTCACCATCTCCAGCCTCAGTTTGAATCTTCACCATCTCTAGCCTCATTTTGGATCTTCACCATCTCTATCCTCAGTTTTTACCTTCAACATCTCTCGCCTCAGTTTGTATCTTCACCATCTCTAGCCTCAGTTTGTACCTTCACCATCTCTCGCCTCAGTTTGTATCTTCACCATCTCCAGCCTCAGTTTGTATCTTCACCATCTCTATCCTCAGTTTTTATCTTCACCATCTCTATCCTCAATTTGTACTTTCACCATCTGCAGCCTCACATTGTATCTTCCCAATCTCTGTCCTCAGTTTGTATCTGCACTATCTCTAACCCCAGTTTGTATCTTCACCATCTCTATCCTCAGTTTGCATCTTCACCGTCTCCAGCCTCATTTTGTATCTTCACCATCTCTATCCTCAGTTTGTATCTTCACCCTCTCTATCCTCAAATTGTACCTTCACCATAACCAGCCTCAGTTTGAACCTTCACCATCTCTATCCTCAGCTTGTACCTTCACCATCTCTATCCTCTGTTTGTATCTTCACCATCTCTATCCTTAATTTATACCTTCACGATCTCTTGTCTCAGTTTGTACCTTCACCATCTCTATTCTCGGTTTGTACCTTCAACATCTCCAGCCTCAGTTTTTACCTTTACCATATCTATCCTCAGTTTGTATCTTCACCATCTCCAGCCTCAGTTTGTATCTTCACCATTTCTATCCTCAGTTTGTACGTTCACCATCTCCAGCCTCAGTTTGGATCTTCTCTATCTCTATCCTCAGTTTGTATCTTCACCATCTCTAGCCTCAGTTTGTACATTCACAGTCTTCAGCCTCAGTTTGTACCTTCCCCATCTCTATCCTCAGTTTGCATCTTCACCGTCTCCAGCCTCATTTTGTATCTTCACCATCTCCATCCTCAGTTTGCATCTTTACCATCTCCAGCCTCAGTTTGTAACTTCACCATCCCTATCCTTAATTTATACCTTCACCATCTGTAGTCTCAGTTTGTATCTTCAGCATCTCCATTCTCAGTTTATACCTTCAAAAACTCTACCCTCAGATTGTATCTGCACCATCTCTATCCTCAATTTGTACCATCACCA
>NW_025173801.1:0-1891 GCF_004010195.1 Chiloscyllium plagiosum | reverse complement strand
TTGCACGTTGTGGTGGTCTCTCATTAGCACGGTGTGGTGGTCTCTCAGTATCACGGTGTGGTGGTCTCACAGCAGCATGGTGTGGTTATCTCTCAGTAGCACGGTGTGGTGGTCTCACAGTAGCACGTTGTGGTGGTCTCTCAGCAGCACTGTGTGGTGGTCTCTCAGGAGCACGGTGTGGTGGTCTCTCAGTAGCACGGTGTGGTCGTCTCTCAGCGGCACGGTGTGGTCGTCTCTCAGCGGCACGGTGTTGTGGTATCTCACCAGCACGGTGTGGTGGTCTCTCAGCGGCACGGTGTGATGGTCTCACAGCAGCACAGAGTGGTGGTCTCTCCGGAGCACGGTGTGCAAGTCCCACAGCAGCACGTTGTGGTGGTCTCTCAGCAGCACGGTGTGGTGGTCTCACAGTAGCACGGTGTGGTGGTCTCTCAGCAGCACGGTGTAGTGGTCTCACAGTAGCACGGGGTGGTGGTCTCACAGTAGCACTGTGTGCTGGTCCCTTGGTACCACGGTGTTGTGGTCTCTCATCAGCACGGTGTGGTGGTCTCACAGTAGCACGGTGTGGTGCTCTCACAGCAGCTCGGTGTGATGGTCTGTCAGTAACACGGTGTGGTGGTCTCTCAGCAGCACAGTGTGGTGGTCACTCAGCAGCACGGTGTGATGGTCTCTCAAGAGCACGGTGTGATGGTCTCTCAGCAGCACTGTGTGGTGGTCTCACTGTAGCACGGTGTGGTCGTCTCTCAGTAGCATGGTGTAGTGGTCTCACAGCAGCACGGTGTGGTGGTCTCACAGCAGCACGGTGTGATGGTCTCTCAATAGCACGGTGTGGTGAACTCTTAGCAGCACGGCGGGGTGGTCCCTCCGTAGCACGGTGTGGTGGTCCCTCCGTAGCACGCTGTGGTGGTCTCTCAGTAGCATGGTGTAGTGGTCTCACAGCAGCACGGTGTGATGGTCTCTCAGTAGCACGGTGTGATGGTCTCTCAGCAGCACGGTGCAGTGGTCCCTTAGTAGCACGGTGTGGTGGTCTCTCAGCAGCACGGTGTGGTGGTCTCACAGTAGCATGGTGTGGTAGTCTCTCAGCAGCACGGTGTGGTTGTCTCTCAGCAGCACTGTGTGGTGGTCTCTCAGCAGCACGGTGTGGTGGTCTCTCAGTAGCACGGTGTGGTTGTCTCTCAGTTGCACGGTGAGGTGGTCCCTCAGCAGCACAGTGTGGTGGTCTCTCAGCAGCACGGTGTGGTGGTCTGTCAGCAGCACGGTGTGGTGGTCTGTCAGTAGCACGGTGTGGTGGTCTTTCAGCAGCACGGTGTGGTGTTCTCTCAGCAGCACAGTGTGGTGGTCTCTCAGCAGCACGGTGTGGTGGTCTGTCAGTAGCACGGTGTGGTCGTCTTTCAGCTGCACGGTGTGGTGGTCTCGCAGCAGCACGGCGGGGTGGTACTTCAGCAGCACGGCGGGGTGGTCTCACAGTAGCATGGTGAGGTGGTCCCTCAGCAGCACGGTGTGGTGGTCTCTCAGTAACACGGTATGGTGGTCTCTCAGTAGCATGGTGTGGTGATCTCTCAGCAGCACAGTGTGGTGGTCTCTCAGTAGCACGGTGTGGTGGTCTCACAGCAGCACGGTGTGGTGGTCCCTCAGTAGCACGGTGTGATGCTCTCTCAGGAGCATGGTGTGGTGGTCTCTCAGTAGCACGGTGTGGTGGTTCCTCAGCAGCACGGTGTGGTTGTCTCTCAGCAGCATGGTGTGGTGGTCTCTCAGTAGCACGGTGTTGTGGTCTCTCAGCAGCACAGTGTGTTGGTCCCTTAGTACCACGGTGTTGTGGTCTCTCAGCAGCACAGTGTGGTGGTCCCTTAGTACCACGGTATGGTGGTCTCACAGTAGCACGGTGTGGTGGTCT
>NW_025173800.1:0-1890 GCF_004010195.1 Chiloscyllium plagiosum | reverse complement strand
GTGGTACAATGATTGGAGTTATGCACAGGCCACGTACCAGCAGTCAGCTTGTGGAGAAGATAACAAAACAGGCGATATGAAAAGCATATATGAAAAACAATATTGCAATAATCATCGGTGACTTTAACTTGCAGTTGCAGCGGACAAAGCACTTTGCTGACCAATCTAAAGATCATGTATTTGTGAACTAAATATGTGACTGTGTTTGGAGCAGCTGGTGGTATAAACACTAGGAAACACGGAATTCTGGATTTGGCATGAAACCTAAGGGGCAACTTTTTCGCGCAGAGGGTGGTACGTGTTTGGAATGAGCTGCGAGAGGATGTGGTGGAAGCTGGTACAATTGCAACATTTAAAAGGCACCTGGAGGGGTATATGAGTAGGAAGGGTTTGGAGGGATATAGGCCGGGTGCTGACAGGTGAAATTCGATTGGGTTGGGATATCTGGTCGGCATGGATGGGTTGGATAGAAGGGTCTGCTTCCATGCTGTACATCTCTCTGACTCTATGACTCTAAATACTGAATTTTGAATTTAAGCTAAAGGAACCCAGAGAGGGCAGTGACCATAAGGTGGTCTAAGTCTGTTTGAGAGGTGAAAAGGTGTCAGATATCACAGAATGACGTTTGAGTAAAAGCATCTGCAAATACATCATTGGGGAGATAACCAGAGTTATTTGGAAGTGCAGCTGACTTGGCATGCAATTGTGGCACTTTTAGATAAATTAATCCAAAGGAAGAGGAAACAAACTCAGGGCTGGATAAGTTAATCGTATCACGCAACAGAAGTCAGGGACAGTACAAAACCAATGAAGTTGTATGCCCTATCTTAGAGATTAATAGGAAATTACACAATTAGGGAACTTTCAAAACCAATAGAGGATATCCAAAAAAGCAGTTGGAATAACATGATACGTGAGCAAAAGCTGGTGAGTAGAGGAAAAGATTAATTCAAGAGTTTTAGATATATAAAAGCAAGGAAAGAGCGTGATGAGAGTGTGCCACTGGAAATTGAGACTGGGGATGTCGTCACGGAGAAAAGGAAACAGTAGAGCAACTGAACAGACATACTATGTCAGTTTTGATGGTGAAAGACTCCAGTAGCAAAGAGCGAATTCGAGAAACTGAGGATTAGGCGTGGGTCCAGTTCATAACTAAAGAGAATGTGCTGGTCAGTTAAAACGTCTGAAGGAGAGTAAATCCCCATAACTGGACGGATTGAATCAGAGAGTTCTCAACATGATAGGTAACGCAGTTGCTGAGTCATTGCTAACGATCACTTAGGAGTCAGTGGAGTGGATGTGAGTGCCAGATGATTTGAAAATGTAACAGCCTTGCTTATGAAAGGACATAACCAGAAGACAGAAACTAACGTTGGTTAGCATGACCTTGGGTTGCTAACGATTTGGAACCTCTTATTAGCAATAAGATGGGGAAGTACTTGAACGTGCCTCATAAAATAGGGCTAAGATGTTACGACTTCAATGGGGGGTCTAATGCTTGTTTGGTATATTAGAATTATTTGAGAAAGTTACAAACAAGTTACATAAAGGACAGCCAACGGATGTGATCACTTTGTACTTTCTGAAGCCTTTGAAAATGTACAGCACGGGAGCCTGTTCAAGAAGATAAGAGCCCATGATGCTAGGAGCAAGGTATTGGAGGATAAATTGTTAGCGAAATGATCTAAAGCTCAAAGACTTTTAAGAGTACAAGTATAAGAGTTCTCTTATGGATAACCCGCAGGATCAGCTGCGAGTTAAGAAAGCAAATGGAATGCCTACCCTCCTTGCAAGATGGAGAGAATGCAACAGCAGAGATTACTGATAACGTTGTATAAGGCACTGTTCAGAGTGCATTTGGAATGTTGTGAACAGCTTTGGGCCCCATAC
>NW_025173799.1:0-1890 GCF_004010195.1 Chiloscyllium plagiosum | reverse complement strand
CACACACGCTCGCAGATTTACTCGGTCTCTCACACAAATGCACACTCACAGGAATACACTGTCTGCGTAATTAATTTAAAAGTGCCTCTCACTTCATGACCGAATATTCTTTCAAATGGAGTAAACTGAATAGATCCGTTTGGGGCATCTCCAATTGCAAACAATAAAAAATGGGATACATGCATCCCAATGATTCGGGTAGTCCTGACAGTATGCTCTCAACATGGTCTTCAAGGTCTGTTGCCACATTTCTAAAGATCCCTAGGGTTCAGGATGACACGTACTTAATTTAAAGCGTTGTATACCTAAGCTATCCATGACCTCTTTAAACAGCCGAGCAGAAAACTTTGATCATTGTTCCAACTGAATCTTTCTGGGGAGCCCATACCCTCGTGAAAATGCTACGAATTCCACCACCAGCGTTTTTTACTTTGATACTCCGTCATGGAATTCATTCCAGAAATCTAGTAGACACACCCATTCCAGTTAACAAGTATTGGTTCCCAATTTCAGTTCTCGGGAGGAAACCAACACAATTCATTATAATCCGCGTGAAAGTTTCTTCAAATGTGCAAAACTGGCTACAAATATGTTGGGTTTATTACCGCCTGTGGCTTACCTGCCACTGGGCATATATCAAACTGACAGCGAAAGTCAACCACTAACATGTGCAGTCCAGGCCAATAAAATGTTTTTTGAACCTTAGCCTGTGTATTTCTTACCCTTAGGTGATCTCCAACATGTAGTTCATCTGCGACCCGCAACACCTCCTGTCTGTATACTACCAGAAACACAATCTGGTGCACTTAGGTCCATTTCTCCTCTGCACTAATCTGACTTGGTATTACGTTCGGACTTGGTATTCTACCTTTCCGATAATAACCCTCCAGACTACACTCTGCCTCCTCTTCAGAGTTAACATTCACATTAAATATCTTTTCTCATCGAGTCTTGCTGTTGCAAGTCCCTTCGCATTTCAGGACTAAACACTTCTGTCCGCCCGACTGCCTGTTCACCTTTTTCCTGCACCATTGCGACAAACATATGCTGCACTAACTAAACCTCAACCCCTTCGTCTTTCTTTATAATTTTCGCCTTGTTCTGTGACTTATGATAGTGCGATCTATTTACCACACATTCTCATTTTTATCTGCAGTCTTTTTTTTCGTCTTCATTGTGATTCTCTACAATAAGGGGATTCAGTCCCACCTTGCATCCTGACAAATCATAACCAAGAACAATCTAAATTCCTGGAACTGACACTCTCTCAACCATACCCACTGTAACTTCCCCAGTCTTGAGCTGGCACAACAATCTGATCTTACATAACGGAACGCTAAATCTCTTTCAATCTCTCCCAGAAATTCCCAGACTTTCAGGAAACAGTTCAGAAATAAAGCATATTCGCTCATCCTTATTATCAGCGACTGGTACGATCTTGTATCTGTCAAAATTGTAACTTCTTGCCCTTCTCCCCCTGTTCTAGATCAGGGACTAACTGCTTAGCCCCTTCCGAGACTGTGCACTCTCCTGTATCTCCTCGAAAACTTGTTGGGGTCTCTTTTACTGACTTCACTAATGACACTGCCTTAGCTTCCGTTAGTATATCTTTTCCCACAGCGACTTTCTTTCCCGATCTTCTGAAATCACTGGCAATGTAATTTTAAGTGAAAACACCTGAGTCCATTCACTGCCTGCCCGTACTGTTGGACTTTTTTCCTTTTGTGGTGAAATCTTATCAGTGCTCTCGACTCTCGGGTTCGTAGTGTAGTCCCAACATCTATGCCTCACAGGAGAAAATTCTGTCCGGAAACGTGACATATGCGCCAACATGTAATCGTCTGCTAATCCTGCTGCACTTCTCACTTGCTGAACTTTCTGTTGAAAGTG
>NW_025173798.1:0-1890 GCF_004010195.1 Chiloscyllium plagiosum | reverse complement strand
GGAATGGTTTGCCAGCAGCAGTTGTGGAAGCAAAATCATTGGGGACATTTAAGAGACTGCTGGACATGCATTCACAGAAATTTGAGGGTGCAGACATGAGGATCAGTGGTCGGCACCACATCATGGGCTGAAGGGCCTGTTCGGTGCTGTACTGTTCTATGTTCTATTTTCAAAGTCCTTGCACTTAATAATAACTTGCTCTTGGGTGTGGAACTGTGACCCATCATTTCAATGCTCCATACTGTGAGTTGTGCACTATTTTAATTGTATTGTTATAAAAATGAACTGAATAAAGGGGGGATTTTGTGTTTATTGGACAATCTAAAAGTTGGTATTACGAAAGGATGTCGGACCTTCAGTAATAACACTTTGCTGTTAATGGTTAGAACAATGCTGCAAACATTTACACAGAAATTTCCAGCTCAAGTCACACATAAGGATGTTGGGCTGGGATCATACTGGCCATCAATGGCGCTGCACAATTCTGTTTGGATACTGACATTGTGGAGATAACATACACTGGATATGGTGTTATGAGGGATTCAATGTAAGATGTCATGTGCTGCAGGAGCCGATCATCTTTATAACACCTTCATTCAGGATTGGGTCCAAGGTGCAGAATTACAGAGTTTAGGTGGCACACAAGAAGAGATATACTTGCAAGACATGGCTGTTTACAGGTCATTGTTATAAATATTGAACTGCGTCTGGACCAGCGCCATGTGCTAGTCCATTGACCAGTCTGCCCCACACATATCTCCCTGTAGTTCAGGTATGTCTCTAACCAGTCTATTGTGAGGGATTGTGTGAGTAACTGTCCAGCTCAAGTTAGGAATCTCTCTGTACAGAGTTTGCAGATGACCAGTGTTTTGGAGGCCAGTAACACATTGTCTGAATTCAGGCTTTTTTTCAATGTCACTTCCAATAGCTTTGCTGCCTGCAAGATGGTGTGTTCACTGAACTGAATATGAATTGGCTGTTTACTACAGTCACTGAACTGTTATAATTGGGTGTGCGCTCTGGAAAATCAATTACTGTTCACTTCAATTGCTTTCAACTGAAAAACAATGATGTTTAGTTTATTTTAAAATATGTCAGAAATAAAGTGATATTAACTCTTCATTGTCCAGAATGTAAAAGTGACCTGTTGTATATTTCCCACAGACTAATCAAGCAACAATCAGATATTGTCCGGAAAGCAAGATTATGTGAACAGCACTATGTCCCAGGCAACATCACCATCCTCTGTGGTATGTTCTGTCCACTGACAGGACGCAGCCAGGCAGAGGGGGACAGCTCCTTGACATATAGTCAATATAGGGCGGTAGTCTCACAGCACCAGTGACCCAGGTTTGACTCCAGCCTCGGGTAACTGCCTATGTGGAGTTTGTACATTCTCCACGTGTCTGCGTAGGTTTCCTCCCACAGTCCCAAGAAATGCAGCTCAGGTGAATTGGCCATGGTAGTGGTTTGCTCTTCGGAGGGTTGGCGTGGACTGGTTGGGCAGAAGGGTCTCCAATGTTCAAGTCAGGAATATGATGGAATAATCACTTATCTGAATGAGTGCAGCTCCAACAATACTCTAGTATGGACTAACTAGCAACCAGCAACAAGTTGTGTGGGAGGATCATTTCTCACAAACATGACTGAATATTTTGAGGAAGTGACAATATTTTTTGATGAGGGAATGGGGCTGGATGTTGGCCGTTTAGATGTTAGCAAGGCCTTTAATATGGTTCCTTATGACAGGCTCATACAGAAGGTGAAGTGAAAGGGGATCAGTTAGTAAGATGGATAGAGAACTGTTTGGTCTGAGAAAACAGAGTAGTGGTGGATCAGAGTTTTTGTGACTGGAGGTCTGTAAATAGATTGGCGGAGGTTCAGATTGTG
>NW_025173797.1:0-1890 GCF_004010195.1 Chiloscyllium plagiosum | reverse complement strand
AAAGGCTTTTTGAAAGTCCAGGTACACTACATCAACTGGATCTCCCTTGCCCATCTTCAGAGTTACATCCTCAAAAAATTCCAGAACTCGCTGGTGGCTCCGCAGGTGGGAGGAGCGGGTGAAGCCCTTTCCACACGGAGAGCAGATGAATGCCCTCTCCATGATATGGACCCTTTGGTAGATTACAGTGTAGATGTCTGAGTGAACCCCTTCCCGCACACAGAGCATGTGAACGGCCTCTCCCTGTTGTGGATCGGCTGGTGCCTCCACAAGTTGCCCACATGACTGAAGCTCTTCTCGCACTTAGGGCAGGTGAACAGCGCCTCTCCGCTGTGGACCGGCTGGTGGGTCAGCAGGGTTTAAGAATCGACAAATCCCTTCCTGCACTCAGAGCAGGTGAACGGCCTCTCCCCCAGGTGAACCCGCCGGTGTTTCAGGACGTGGAATGCATCGATGAATCGCTGCCCACACAGAGAGCAGGAGAACGGCCTCTCCCTACTGTGAACCTGCGAGTGTGACTACAGGTGGGACGACTGAATGAATCATCTCCCACAATGGTGGCAGGTGAACGGCCTCTCCCTGGTGTGAACTCGCTGGTGTGTCTGCAGGCTGCATAGCCAACCGAATCCCTTCCCCCATACTGAGCAGGAGAACAGCGTCTCCCCAGTGAGAACACGTCTGTGGGTGTCTAGCCCCAATGGGGAAGGGAACCCTTTCCCAAAGTCCCAACATTTCCATGGTTTCCCCATGAGGGGAGCATTCTTTGTGTCGCGCTGGGTTTGAAATTCAAAACAGAATGGATACATAGTCTCTCCCCACTGTGAGGGTAGAGATTTTGATCCCCCAAGCTGAGTAAATTGTTTGACGCATTTTTCACAGACAGCGTACTGAATCTCCATCACTCGGATGTCTCAGTATTATTCCTGCCATACCAGTGTTCAAAATCTCTCACCAAGACAAAAGCAAACATTTCTTCTTGAATTGAATGGCTGCTGATATTCAAGCCCCAATGATTCAAATGGCTCTGTCAGAGGATGACGTATCATTTGTTTTCAGATTTCTTTCTGCATGTCTTCCTCCAAAAAAAAACACAAATTGAGTGAGTACTGTTAAATGAACATAACATCGGTGGCAATTCCTATATATTGCCAGATGAGTGCTGACAATATATTATGCAGGACGCAGAAAACCCTCATGCAACAAGATAGCCTTCAGTATGTTTGGAGGAAAACTTAATTTAGATCGCAATAACCTGGAACAAACTGTCGACAAAGGTGCTGGAAATGGAGCTGAATCACAAATATGATATTGAAATGTCAAAACTGCTTGGGAATAGAAAGTCAGTGAAGTTACTGAATGATTTCCTGCTGTCCTAGAAAATACAAAAGAGACAAGAGATATAGAACGTAACTCTATTACTGCATTAGAAGGTGAAAAATCATAGCCACAAAGTTTTTATAACAGCCAACAATATCAGATATACACCATATGAAGCAACAGACGCCTACATTTGAAACCAATGTGCCAATCCCTTAAATACTGCTCAGTTCCATGAGAAACGACACTTATAATTTTGAACATGAGGAAAGAAGTAAACCTTTTCCAGGGTACAAACTCTATACGTGCCAAACCGAGGGAATACACAAGGAAAATGTCTTTGAGAGGGACAGAGAGCATCTGAACACCTTTGGAGAGCCTGCTCCCTCCATGGAGTCACTCCAGTTGCTACAAGTGAACAGTCTCCACTCAACACAACCCCCCACCCACGCCTCTCTCTCTCCCCCTCCCAGGATGAGGAATAGAAAGGGGGAGACGTTGCTATGCTCCCAGATGTTGCCCAGAGGGAGGGAGTTTCAATCTGAAATTGACAGGGCTACCTCCACGTTGAGA
>NW_025173796.1:0-1890 GCF_004010195.1 Chiloscyllium plagiosum | reverse complement strand
ACTGACCCTGCGACAGTGCAGCACTCCCTCAGTACTGACCCTCCCACAGAGCAGCACTCCCTCAGTACTGACCCTCCGACAGTGCGGCGCTTCCTCAGTACTGACCCTCCGACAGTGCGGCACTCCGTCAGTACTGACCCTCCGACAGTGCGGCGCTCCCTCAGTACTGACCCTCCGACAGTGCGATGCTCCCTCAGTACTGACCCTCCGACAGTGCGGCGCTCCCTCAGGACTGACCCTCCAACAATGCAGCCCTCCCTCAGCACTGACCCTCCGACAATGCGGCTCTCCATCAGCAGTGACCCTCCGACAGTGCAGCACTCCCTCATTTCTGACCCTCCGACAGTGCGGCGCTCCCTCAGTACTGACCCTCCGACAGTGCGGCGCTCCCTCAGTACTGACCCTCCGACAGTGCGTCGTTCCCTGAGTACTGACCCTCCGACAGTGCAGCACTCCCTCATCACTGTCCCTCTGACAATCCAGCACTCACACAGTACTGACCCTCCGACAGTGCGGCACTCCCTCAGCAGTGACCCTCCGACAGTGCGGCGCTCCCTCAGTACTGACCCTCCCACAATGCGGCGCTAACTCAGTACTAACCCTCCGACAGTGCGGCGCTCCCTCAGTACTGACGCTCCCACAGTGCGGCGCTCCATTATTACTGACCCTCCGACAGTGCGGCCCTCCCTCAGGACTGACCCTCCGATAGTGCAGTCATCCCTCAGCACTGACCCTCCGACAGTGCGGCACTCCCTCAGCACTGACGCTCCGACAGTGTGGCCCTCTCTCAGTACTACCCATAGTGCTCAGGGATGTGTACGTTTGGGTGGATTGGACATGTTAAATTACTCATAGTGTTCAGGGATGTGTAGGTTAGTGTGGATTGGCCATGCTAAATTACCCCATAGTGTTCAGGGATGTGCAGGTTAGGGTGGATTGGCCATGCTAAATTACCCATAGTGCTGAGGGATGTGCAGGTTAGGGTGGATTGACCATGCTAAATTACCCATAGTGCTGAGGGATGTGCAGGTTAGGGTGGATTGGCCATACTAAATTACCCATAGTGCTGGGGGATGTGCAGGTTAGGGTGGATTGGCCATGCTAAATTACCCCATAGTGTTGAGGGATATGTAGGTTAGGGTGGATTGACCATGCTAAATTTCCCCATAGTGTTGAGGGATGTGTAGGTTCGGGTGGATTGGCCATGCTAAATTACCCCATAGTATTTAGGGATGTGCAGGTTAGGGTGGATTGGCCATGCTAAATTACCCATAGTATTCCGGGATGTGTAGGTTAGGGTGGATTGGCCAAGCTAAATTATCCCATAGTATTCCGGGATGTGTCGGTTAGGGTGGATTGGCTATGCTACATTACCCCATAGTGTACAGGGATGTGCAGGTTAGGGTGGATTGGCCATGCTAAATTACCCATAGTGTTCAGGGATGTGTAGGTTAGGGTGGATTGGCAATGCTAAATTACCCCATAGTGTTCCAGGATGTGTAGGTTAGGTTGGATTGGCCATGCTAAATTACCCATAGTGTTCAGTGATGTGTAAGTTAGGGTGTATTGGCCGTGCTAAATTACCCATCGTGCTCAAGGATGTGTAAGTTAGGGTGGACTGGCCATGCTAAATTACCCATAGTGTTCAGGGATGTGCAGGTTAGGGTGGATTGGCCATGCTAAATTTCCCATCGTGTTCAGGGATGTGCACATTAGGGTGGATTGGCCATGCTAAATTACCCATAGTGCTCAAGGATGTGTAGGTTTGGGTGGATTGGCAATGCTAAATTACCCATAGTGCTCAGGGATGTGTAGCTTAGGGTGGGTTGGCCATGCTAAATTACCCATATTGCTCAAGGATGTGTAGGTTAGGGTAGATTGGCCATGCTA
>NW_025173795.1:0-1890 GCF_004010195.1 Chiloscyllium plagiosum | reverse complement strand
ACACCAGGGACAGGATTGTGCTGACACTCACGACGAAGTAAACTGGGTTGATTCTGGAACTTTGCAGGCAATAGTGGGTAATATATCTACCATCTCCGAAGTGCAATCCTCCAATGTATTCACGAGCTGACTGAAATCATCTGCCAGCTGAGATGAATGCATTGGTTCCATCTCCACAGAGGAAGGTTCATAAACTAATTTCCAGAAATATTAGGGAACAGAGTGACTGCTAAAAATTAGAATTACTGAAGAGTATGTTATTGAAAATCTAATTGAGTTGAAGTTTCATAAGTTGCTGCATCTGATGAGCTATATCCCAGAGTGATGAAGATGAGAACAGAGCTAATGAAAGTATTACTGATAATTCTTCAAAGCTAGTTAGATTCTGGAAAGGACGCTGCAGACTGGAAAACAACTATTGTAAACTTAAATATTTAAAACAGGATGGAGCGGGAAAACAGAATACTAAATAGCTTGATGTCAGCTGTGAGAACAAAATATTGGAACCTTTTATAAGCAACGTGACAAATAGTTACTTGGAGAATAATGATATGATTTGGTACGTTCGGCCTAGATTCAGGATAAACCTGTTTGTGGAGATTACCCGTTGTGACATCGCAGTTGAGAACCAATGGGAGTAGAGTATTTGTATTTTTAGAAGACGCTTGACATGTTTGAGTACAGGAGAATGGGGAGTGATAAAGTCCATGGGTACGTAGGGGTGGAATATACCACATGGATTAAAAATGGATAATGGAGGTAGGAGAAGAGTAGTGTTTTTCTCTGGACTGAAGGATTGATGGGTGGTAGCAGGATCAGTGTTTGGACAATAGCTGTTCACAAGGTATAAAAATGATTCAGATGTGAACAACAAATACCATCATGTACATTGATATTTATTAAATGGTAGAGAGGTTGGCGAGTGCTTTTGTTGAAAAGGGCCTGGATGTCTTTGGTCATAAGTCACTGACGGAATTCATACAGGGCAGGAAGTAAATGATATGTTGCCCTTCGTGCAAAATTATTGAAGTACAAAAGTTAGACTATGTTTCCCACTGATCGTGATTTTTTGAGAGAGTATTTGGTGCATTGTGTAAAGGTTTGGTCTGCTTTATAAATAACGATCCTTTTGTCACTGAGAGAGTGTAAAGTAGGTTGACCAGACTAAACATTGGCATGATGTTACCTTGAGGAGAGCGTGCAATAACTATGTACTTTATCTGGAGTGCTGTGAGAGAATAAGAAGTTGAAGCCTCATGGGTCTGGCCAGAAACTCATTAGATCCCAAACAGCTGAATGGGGTGAAAATGTCATACTTTTCATTGGATGTTTGATTCATGACATTTACATGCATCTGCAGAGCCCCCATGTCGATTGACAGCGAGGTACAGGCTCTGATTGAACTCTGAACACTTTAATGCACAGTTACTGTGTGACACTGCATTGAATGTCACCTTGTACACAATCCTGACTGCAGCCATATTACCTTCATTCTGAAACAGTTAGTTATTTCCCAACGGCTTCTGACCTCCACGGAGACTATGGGTCTGCCTTCTTGGAGATGGAAGATAACTTGGAGAATGGCTAAAGAAGTTGGTTTCATTCCGACTGCCAGAAAACCATGTTAAAGTAACACAGATGTACCATGAGTAATTAAGCCATGTGGATCAATTCGGAGCAGTCTGTCGTGCAGCCCTTGCTCCATTTGTTTGTGATGTTGGAGCATCTCTGACACTTTCCTGTTCCTGTGTTAGTGGCTTGACAAGCTGAATAACCTCTTCCTGTTCCTTTGTAAGTGACTCCGGGTGTGAAATGGCTCTTTCTGTTCTGTATGTGACATGTGGAAGAGAGCAGACCCCCACCTTCCTGTGCAACAGGCAGCAGGGACTG
>NW_025173794.1:0-1890 GCF_004010195.1 Chiloscyllium plagiosum | reverse complement strand
ACATAGAGCGGTGGCAGCCTGGAACGTGTGGCCAGCAGAGGTGGTATGGGCAGGAACGATAGCGTTATCTAAGATGTATTTAGACCGAAAAATGAATGGGCAGGAAGCAGAGGGATACAGACCCTTAGAAAATAGGTGGCAGGTTTAGAAAATAGGAGGATCTGGATCAGCACAGGCTAGGAGGGCCGAAGGGTCTGTTCCTGTGTTTGAATGTCCTTTGTTCTTTATCATTCATTCTAAAAATAGCAGGTTTTCAACTTATTGTATGCTACAATTAATAATATAAAACGATTTATTTATTGATAGTGCATGTCAAATTATTGTCATTTCTAAATTACAGTCACAGGGTCAAAGCGTACAGCATGGAAACAGACCCTTCGGTCCAACTTGTCCATGCCGACCAGCTATCCCAACCCAATCTAGTCCCACTTGCCAGCACTCAGCCCATATCCCTCTAAAGACTTTCTATTCATATGCCCATCCAGACGCCATTTAAATGTTGCAATTGTACTAAACTCCACCACTTCCTCTGGCAGTTCATTCCACACATGTACAACCCTCTGAGTGAAAAAAAATGCCCCTCATATCTCTTTTACATTTTTCCCTTCCTAACTGAAACCTATGCCCTCCAGTTCTGGACTCCCCATCCCAGGGAAAAGACCTTGTCTATTTACCCTATTTATGCCCCTCATGATTTTCTGAACATCTGTAAGGTCACCCCTCAATCTCCAACGTCCCAGGGAAAACAGCCCCAGCCTGTTCAACCTCCAGCTATAGCTCAAACCCTCCAACCTTGGCAACATGCACGTAAATCTTATGTGAACCCTTTCAAATTTCACCTGATCGATCAGGTCCTGGGGATTTTTGCATCTTCATGCGTTTCAAGACATCGCAAACTTCTTCCTCTGTAAAATGGACATTTTTCATGATATCTATTTCTCTGTATATCTACATCTCCCATGTCCTTCTCCTGAGTAAACACTGATACAAAATACTCATCTAGTATCTCTTCCATCTCCTGCAGCTCCACACAAAGGCTGTCTTGCTGATCTGTGGGCTCTTTTCTCTCCCTGTTTACCCTTTTGTTCTCAATGTATTTGTAAAATCCTTTTGGATTCTCCTTAACTCTATTTGCCAAAGCTATCTCATGTCACCTTTTTGCCTTCCTGATTTCCCTCTTTAGAATACTCCTCCCGCCTTTATACTCTTCTAAGGATTCGCTCGGTCTATCCTGCCTGTACCTGTCATATCCTTCCTTCTTATTCTTAACCAGCCCCTCAATGTCTTAAGTCATTCAGCACTCTCTATAACTACCAGCCTTTCCTTTTACCGTAGCAAGATTATACTGTCTCTGGACTCCGGCTATCTAATTTCTGAAGGCTTCCCATTTTCTAGCCGTCCGCTTACCTATGAACGTTTGCCACCATCAGCTTTTGAAAGATCTTGCCTAATACCATCAAAATTGGCCTTTGTCCAATTTAGAACTTCAAATTTTAGATCAAGTCTATCCTTTTCCATCATTATTTTAAAACTAATAGAATTGTTGGCAAATAACTGAAGCTCACACATTTCATGTGAGAAATTAAATTGATTGATTATATTTAAATGCTATAATTCTATTTGATTGTTCAATCAAATGCTCACTCTGAATATTCAATCTGTCAGATGTCAACTATTTTGCAAATGATAGAGTGACAATATAGGTATTTGAATACTGAGATTCAATGTGAAATTGTGATCACCTGCATAGTCAGACAACATGTTCTTTTTCAATACAAAACAAAATGTGCATTCTTTACTTTTGTATCATAAACGGTTGTTCGGTGTTTATATTATAATTCCATCAACATAGAATCGATTTTATTGTCTTCAGAGATGATGCAGTTATTG
>NW_025173793.1:0-1890 GCF_004010195.1 Chiloscyllium plagiosum | reverse complement strand
AGTGCCACACAACACAATAGAGTTTATGGAGACGATAGACTTCGTCTCAACAAGGACAGTGTGGTGGTCACTTTTACCAATACTGTCATGGACATATACATCTGCAGTTGGTAAATTGGTAAGGATGAGGTCAGGTATGCTTTTTTACCCTCTCGTTCATTCCGTCACCACCTTCTGCAAATCCAATCTAGTAGCTATATCCTTAGGAACCGACCAGCATGATCAGTAGTACTGCTGCCAAACCACTGTTGATAGTCGACTTTGAAATCCCCCAGCCAGAATATACTTTGTGCCGTTGCCACAGTCAATGCTTTCTCCAAGTATTGTTTAACATGGACGAAGACTGATTCAGCTGAGGAACGACGTTACGTGATAATCATTAATAGACTCCTTTCTCCATGTTTAATTTGTGTTATTTCTCTAAGGTATGATTCCGTGAGTATGGCTATGTCAGGCTGTTGCTTAACTCGTCTGTAAGGCAGTTGTTCCAATGTTGGCACTAGACCTCAGATGCTCGTAAGGAAGACTTTGCAGGTTCTACAGTGATGTTTCGAATGTTGACTTTTCCGGTGCCCATTTCAATGTCAGGTGGTCCATCCGGTTTCATTTGTTTGAAATTTTGTAGCGATTGGTACAACTGAATGACTCATTAGACCATTTCAGGGGGAAATTGAGAGTCCATGACGTTGCTTTGGGTCTGGAGTTTCATGTCAGCCAGACCAGGTGAGAATGGAAGATTCCTTCATTGCAAGAAATTGGTGAACCAGATGGATTTTTCTGACAATCAGCAATGATTTCATTCTCATCAGTAGATTCTTAATTGCAGGGATATTTTTACATTATTGAATTGAATTTCCACCATCTGCAATGGCGGGATTCAACCTGGATCCACAGAACAGGAACTGATTTTTCTGGATTGATAATCTATTGGTAATACCATGAGACCTACTTGGAACCACATGTTGTACTCAGCTGCCATTTCTTGTGTTACCCTGTTTTTCATTCATTGCTTATGTTATTCTGGAATCTCATCCTTCATAAAGTCCTGATTGAAATACTCACTCATGAACGTCTTCTTGACTGCTCGGATTTCATTTAGTCTGTTTTGTTTGAACAGACATTTCAAGGCAGCTGTACACCAGAGAAGAGCAGGAAAAGATAATCGGTGATTGTGCACTGTACCTGTCAGTGGACCAGCATGTCTGTCCAGGAAGTATTTATTGTGGGTCAGAGAACCTCAATTATTATGGCATGGATGGAGGCCATTCAGCCCATTGTAGAGTCACAAGCTCTCCTACTGCACAATTGGAGATAGAGAGAGTGTGTGAAGAGAGATTGTGTGAGAGAGAAATAAACAGAGAGAATGCAAGTCAAGGGAGATAAACTGAGAATGTATAGAAAGAGGAGTGACTGACTGAGTGCGAGATGAAGAGGTGTTAGATGAGGGTGAAGTTAGATAGATCAGGAGACTGCATTACGGTAGATAAATATGGACAGACGGAAGTTAGAAGTTTTATTCAGAAATTCTTCCGGACGCCAAGCCCTTTGTCTGGCCGCCGTACACTGTGAGCACTGTGTTGATACTGCCTGTCATCCCAGATTATGTATTTCCAACAATATCACAGAGCTGGGTTACTGATGACTAAACAGAACCCATAAGGCCAATACGTTGGTTCCATGGAGAAAGCAGAGTTTTTAAATAGACTGTGCCAAGAGCAGCAGGAAATGATAACCACCACCCCGCCTACATGACACCCGCCCCCTACATTCCCCCCTCACCGATACTGTATGAGAGACTAGGCCAGAGAATCTCAGTGAGGGGACTCACTGACAGAGGTGAAATCATGATCTTAGCTATGGGTCAAATAATGATTGCTAAAGTTTGCACGC
>NW_025173792.1:0-1890 GCF_004010195.1 Chiloscyllium plagiosum | reverse complement strand
GTTCCCCATCTCCCTGTTCCCCATCTCCTGGCTAAGATGCGGATTTGGATTTACGGCTTGGAAATTCCTTTTTATTTCTAGGACACAGCAGTGATCCCACGTACTCAAAAGTGCAGGAATATTACGATGATGCAGCAGATACTGATACACTGAAGGAAGGTGGGTCTTGCAGACCGGACATGTACATCC
This sequence comes from Chiloscyllium plagiosum, assembly GCF_004010195.1. Classification (NCBI taxonomy): domain Eukaryota; kingdom Metazoa; phylum Chordata; class Chondrichthyes; order Orectolobiformes; family Hemiscylliidae; genus Chiloscyllium; species Chiloscyllium plagiosum. The sequence goes on along the minus strand of NW_025173792.1, from coordinate 1,701 downwards.
TTACCAGCTACTCGACAGGGTCAGACCCACCCTCGGAGCACCGTGCACAGTTCCAGTCTCCGTATCCCTCAGTTAGATCCACCCTCGGAGCACCGTGCACAGTTCCAGTCTCCGTATCCCTCAGTTAGATCCACACTCGGAGCACTGTGCACAGTTCCAGTCTCCGTATCCCTCCGTTAGACCCACACTCGGAGCATCGTGCACAGTTCCAGTCTCCGTTTCCTTCAGTTAGATCCGCACTCGGAGCACCGTGCACAGTTCCAGTCTCCGTATCCCTCAGTTAGACCCACACTCGGAGCACCGTGCACAGTTCCAGTCCCCGTATCCCTCAGTTAGACCCACACTCAGAGAACCGTGCACAGTTCCAGTCTCCGTATTCCTCAGTCAGACCCACACTCGGATACCGTGCACAGTTCCAGTCTCCGTATCCCTCAGTCAGACCCACACTCGGAGCACCGTGCACAGTTCCAGTCTCGTATCCCTCAGTCAGACCCACACTCGGAGAACCGTGCACAGTTCCGGTCTCCGTATCCCTCCATTAGACGCACACTCGGAGCACCGTGCACAGTTCCGGTCTCCGTATCCCTCTATTAGACGCACACTCGGAGCACTGTGCACAGTTCCAGTCTCCGTATCCCTCAGTCAGACCCACACTCGGAGCACCGTGCACAGTTCCAGTCTCCGTATCCCTCAGTTAAACCCACACTCAGAGCACCGTGCACAGTTCCAGTCTCCGTATCCCTCAGTTAGGTCCACACTCGGAGCACCGTGCACAGTTCCAGTCTCCCTATCCCTCAGTTAGACCAACACTCGGAGCACTGTGCACAGTTCCAGTCTCCCTATCCCTCAGCCCTCAGTTGGACCCACACTCGGAGCACTGTGCACAGTTCCAGTCTCCGTATCCCTCAGTTGGACCCACACTCGGAGCACCGTGCACAGTTCCAGTCTCCGTATCCCTCAGTTGGACCCACACTCGGAGCACTGTGCACAGTTCCAGTCTCCGTATCCCTCAATTAAACCCACACTCGGAGCACTGTGCACAGTTCCAGTCTCTGTATCCCTCAGTTAGACCCACACTCGGAGCACTGTGCACAGTTGCAGTCTCCCTATCCCTCAGTTAGATCCACACTCGGAGCACCGTGCACAGTTCCAGTCTCCGTATCCACAGTTAGACCCACACTCGGACTCGGAGCACCGTGCACAGTTCCTGTCTCCGTATCCCTCAGATAGACCCACACTCGGAGCACCGTGCACAGTTCCGGTCTCCGTAACCGTCAGTTAGACCCACACTTGGAGCACTGTGCACAGTTCCAGTCTCCGTATCCCTCAGTTAGATCCACACTCGGAGCACCGTGCACAGTTCCAGTCTCCGTATCCCTCAGACCCACACTTGGAGCACTGTGCACAGTTCCAGTCTCTGTATCCCTCAGACCCACACTTGGAGCACCGTGCACAGTTCCAGTCTCGGTATCCCTCAGTTAGATCCACACTCGGGGCACTGTGCATAGTTCCAGTCTCCGTATCCCTCAGTTAGACCCACACTCGGAGCACCGTGCACAGTTCCAGTCTCGTATCCCTCTGTTAGATCCACACTCGGAGCACCGTGCACAGTTCCAGTCACCGTATCCCTCAGACCCACACTCGGAGCACCGTGCACAGTTCCAGTCTCCGTATCCCTCAGACCCACACTTGGAGCACCGT
>NW_025173791.1:0-1890 GCF_004010195.1 Chiloscyllium plagiosum | reverse complement strand
ATGCTAGTGTGTGGAGAAGTGAGTGTGATGGTTAGAGAGTGTGCAGGTTAGTTAGCATGAAGTGAGCGTTAGTGCTGGGGAGTGAGCATGACCGTGTTGTCCTGTGCATGGCAATAGAGTGTCGGTGTCTTCCTGTGCATGGAGTGAAGCTTACAGTAGGGGATTGTGTTGGGGAAAGAGGATCAGGGTGTTGGAGTTTATAGCAAGCGTGCATGACAATGTGGAAGTGTGCACAGGAGTGACTGTGGTGGTGGTGGGCTGTGCAGCAGATGTGCCGTGAAATTCTGTTGAGTGCGGGTGAGTGAGTGTGATGGTTGGGGATGTGCATGAAGAGTGAGTATGATGGTGGGTCATTGTGTGGGAAAGTGTGCATGAAAGAGAGAGAGCATGCGGGGAAGTGAGCATGAGGGTGCTTGTTTGGGTGAGTAAGTGTGACATAAGTTCCGTTATCAGTGGAGCGAAAGTGGCAGTGGGGAAGTGTGCGCAGGTCTGAGCTTCACAGTGGCTGAGAACACAGTGAAGTGAGGGTGCTGGTGGAGATGTGTGTGGAGGAATGAGCATGATAGTGGGGTAGAGTGCTGGGAACAAAGTGCAAAAGTGGGGAATGTGCAGAGATAGTCAGTGTGATCGTGGTGGAGTGTGTGTGGGAGTGACAGTGAAAATAGAGGAGTGTATTGTGGCTATGCATGATGGTGTCGAAGTGTGCAGGAGAGTAAGCCGGATAGTGCTGGAATGTACAACGGAGTTAATGTGAGAAGATTGGAATGGACAGGGGATTGAATGTGGGAGAGAATGTGGCATTAGGGACGTGTGCAGGCGAGTGAGCAAAACTGGATGACATAGTGTTGGGGAATGAACGTGACGGTGGTGAAGAGTGCAGGGAAGTGTGATGGTGTCACAGTATGCGGACGAGCGAGTGTGATAGTGGCAGATTATGTGGTGGATTGAGACTTTAGATGTGAGAATGTACAGGGGATTGAGTTCGATGGGATGGCAGTTTGTGGCTGAGTGAGTGTGATAGATTATAGATCAAAACAGCACAGGAGTGTTTATTTGGCTCTCGATGCTTCTCCAAAATGTGACACTAATCTGAAGCCTATCCAAATGACAGTCTTCCATGTTTGTCCAATGTTTCCTTAAATGCCCTTACATTTGGCGTTTCCACTATTGTTGCAGGCAGGCTGTTTCTCGTCCCTACTATTCTCTGTAAAAAACGACTTTCCTCTGATATCTATGCTCCGTCTATCACCCCTCAGTTTAACGCTATGTACACTTGTGCTAGTTACCACCATCTGAGGAAAAAGGTTCTCACTGCCCACCCTATTTAACTCTCTCATTATCGTATATGTCTCAGTTAAGCCACCTCGCATCTTTCTTTACTCTAATGAATGCAGGGTCAAGACCCTCAAGTCCCTCAGTTCTTCCTCGTATTACTTTCCCTCCATACCAGGCAATATCTGAGTAAATGTGCTCCGAACCTTTCCCAAAGCTTCCACACCCTTCCCATAATGCGGTGACCAGATACTACAACTGTAGCTTCACCAGAGTTTTCTCGATGCTTCTCCAAAATGTGACACTAATCTGAAGCCTATCCAAATGACAGTCTTCCATGTTTGTCCAATGACTCCTTAAATGCCCTTACATTTGGCGTTTCCACTATTGTTGCAGGCAGGCTGTTTCTCGTCCCTACTATTCTCTGTAAAAAAAGACTTTCCTCTGATATCTATGCTCCGTCTATCACACCTCAGTTTAACGCTATGTACACCTGTGCTAGTTATCACCATCTGAGGAAAACGGTTCTCACTGCCCCGCCTTTTTAACTCTCTGATTATCGTATATGTCTCAGTTAAGCCACCTCGCATCTTTCTTTACTCTATTGAATGCAGGGTC
>NW_025173790.1:0-1890 GCF_004010195.1 Chiloscyllium plagiosum | reverse complement strand
AGGGGATAAGGGATAGATGTTGTCTTGCTCCCACCCACCTCCCTCTGTCTTCTGTGCCTCACACAGATGTTATGCTACTCTCTGCATGATGACTGGAGCCTCTGTACAGTGGTCCTACATTAATTTTAACGAACACTCTGATATCTTCACCTCTGTGTCCTTCCTGCACACTCACATCTCAGCATCCTGCATCTTGTATTTGGGGTGCTTTGAAGGGCCTGTTTCCCTCTACATTTGCCTGGAAGAGATGCAGGAGGTTTTGTTGAAGTTCAACTCAAGTAGCTCCATCACACAAGACTGTGTTTACAAACTATTCCTAAGGAATTGGAGATGCTGGTGTTGGACTGGAGTGTACAAAGTTAACAATTGCGCAACACCAGATTATAGTCCAACTGGTTTAATTGGAAGCACTAGCATTTGGAGCGCACTTGATGAAGGAGCGGCGCTCCGAAAGCTAGTGTTTCCAATCAAACCTGTTGGACTATAATCTAGTGTTGTGTGATTTTTAACTTTCTAATCCCAAGGATGCGTACAGAGACAACTCTTAGTTTTCCACTATCTGTTAGACTTCTATGTTTTAGAGACTGGGGTTAATGCTGAGGATGCGCTAAATGAGGGGGAATCTGCTGCACAGGCTCAGTGGGGAAAGGTTACTATGTTCTTATAGCATATTGAAACTGGTGTAAAAACCCCCCGGGCCGTATATTTCAGGAAATATTTAATGTTGTGCAAATGTAGGTGCAATCTGCATGGAGACTGGATTGAGATGCCCTGGATTACTGTATATAAACTAAATTGCATCATTTGAATTTCCACCCTTTGAATTCTATTGTAAAGTACCTTAACAAATTTTGTGAATAAAATGTTTTCGAAGGGGAGAAAAATGTTCCATCTTGAACTGAGGCTGGGGTTGAGTCCTGCAAAAGAAACTGATTGTAATTCAGTCACCAGCCGCACTGGAACAATACCATTTACTGGGCATAATTTCTTCTGCTGTCTGTAGCTCTGCCTTGTGTTGCCTGACTTGATGAGGATGCAGCCATTGTACTACCTAGAAATCCTGGGGCTTCTAAAACCCCTTTTCAGTCATGAATTCCCCCCACGCCCCCCAAACCGCATCTCTTTGAAATGCTTATCTGCCTAGCATCCCACTCCACCTCCACTGAGTGTTGGTGCTGGCAGAATGCTGTAATGGGTGTGGATTAAAGGCTTTGGGAATGTGTAGTATAGCTAATCATTCTCTGTAAAGTAACAGTGGTTGTGCAGACTACACCACAATGCTGAAATCCATGTTGTTGACCAGTTGTAAGTCTTTTTCTATTTAGTGTCTGTACGCTGGAGATCTAGATTGATGAACTGGCCGGGTTGCTCATTTATTTTGCATTCCCTGTAGTCATGAGTTGATTTCCTGCTTTATGCAATTTTACTATGAAGTACTTGTGCAGCTACAAAGAATAACCTTACTTTTATATATACATCCATGATGTAATTATGTATAACTGGTAAAATTGACAACATAAAAAACTGTCATAACCAGTTGACAAGTACATTTGAAATGTCACTGAAAACATGTTAACTTGTTACGCCATAGTGTAAGATGAGTGGGATTTATATTGAGGCCAGATGAAAGATTTCAGTATTTGTATTGCAGGACAAACCATATACAAAAGTGCTATTTCTGACAACCTTGGAAAAACAGGGAGAGTGGCGCTGATGAGAACCTTGTTTATTTTTGGGGAAAGGAGAAATATTAGTTTATGGCTTGGATACTTTTAGATGCTACTGTATTTTTTTTTCCTATTCAAAGTACCTATTCATTTCCCAATGGATACAATGCAAGTAAATGTACAGACTTCAATGCACTTTTAAAAGGTTTCTGTACCTTCCTTC
>NW_025173789.1:0-1890 GCF_004010195.1 Chiloscyllium plagiosum | reverse complement strand
GAACCTTCCTCAAGCTCCGGAGGGTGGTTGAACTCCTGGGCTCCAGCTGCCACTCCTCCACTGAAGAAGCTTTGGGAAGCAGATGCAAAGGCAAGATACAGAACAGAGCACCATTGTAAATGAAACCAGCTGAAGAAGACATCGAGCAAGAGCATCACATGGTTTTGACCCATCGACCTCTGGGTTATGTGCCCAGCACACTCACGCAGCACTACTCTGCTTCTGGGCACCCAGCAGTTGGATTGTGGATCAGTTTAAAGGAGGTCCTATATCTCTGATAACATCGGTACACAAGGCAGTGAAGAAAGGTTTCAGCACACTGGCCTTCATCAATTAGAGAACTGAGTATAGATGTTGGCAAGTTATGTTGTAGTTATACAGCACGTTGATGAGGTTGCACCTGGAATATTGTGATCAGTTTTGGTCCCCTTGGTGTTCTGACTTCTGACGTCTTCAACTCTGCGTTTATCTTGAACTTGGTGGGATACTTTGTCCAACTTAGCATGTTTAAACAGTATCGCTCAGATGATTCATTTGAAACTTTTCAGGAAGTGAGCTCAATAATATTGAACTATTCAAATTTACTTGGACTCTATTTTAAAATTACATCAGGACCAGTAGTCAAAGTCACGTACAGCATGGAAACAGACCCTTCGGTCCAACTTGTCCATGCTGACCTGATGACCTAAATTAATCTAGTCCCATTTGACAGCACCTGACCTATATACTCTGGCATCTCATTTCATATATGTACCACCCGCTGCATGAAGACGTTGTCTCTTGAATGTATTTCGCCTCTCACCCTAAACCTATGCCCTCTAGTTCTGGACTGCCTCACCCCAGAGAAAAGACCTTGTCTATTACCCTGTCCATGCCCCTCAAGATTTTGTAACCTCTATTAGGTCACTCCTCTGCCTCCGATGCTCTAGTGAAAACAGCTCCAGCCTATTCAGCCTCTCCCTGGAGCTCAAACCCTACCACCCCCAGCATCATTCCCGTAAATCGTTTCTCATGGAGAAGTCAACGTTTCAGTCCTGAAGAAGGGTCAGTACTCAAAACGCTGACTACTCCACATGCTGGTGCTGCCTGGCTTGCTGTATTCTCCCAATCTCCTGCTTGCAATTTCGGGTTGCAATATGTAGTGGCTCAGTGGTTACCACTGCAGCCTCACAGCGCCCGGATCCAGGTTTGATTCCAACCTTGGATGGCTGTCTGTGAGGAGTTTGCACATTCTCTCAGTGTCTGCATGGGTTTTCTCTGGGTGATCCTGTCTTCTTACATAAACCAAAGATATGCAGGTCATGTGGATTGGCCATGCTTAATTGCCCATAGTGTTAGTACATTAGTTAGAGGGAAATGGGTCTGGATGGGTTACTCTTCGGAGAGTCGGTGTGGACTTGTTGGGACAAGTCGAATGGCAGAGTAGACTCGACGGGCCCAATAGCCTAACTTCTACTCCGATGGTCTTGCGGTCTTAGGTTTCTTTGGATCATTTCAGTGGCAATGTGAAGTCCCTGGCTCAATGAGCAGCAGTGCCCCCGCTGGTGCTTCCGCAATTTGCAAGCAAACATGAACCTCTTCCCACACTCGGGCCAGCTGAAGGGCCTCCCACTGCTGAAGGACACACAGGTGTTTCAGCAGGGTGGAGGAATTGCTGAAGGCCTTCCCGCATTCAGATCAGCAGAATGGCCTCCCCGCCCCCGTCCCCGTGTGGACCAGCTGGTGCTGGAGGAGCGGATAAAGCCCTTCCCACACTCGGGCAGAAGAACGGCTTCTCCCCCATGTGGACGGACTGGTGCCTCAGCAGGCCTGAGGAATTGCTGAAGGCCTTGCTGCACTTAGGGCAACTGAACGACCTCTCTCCCATGTGTATCTACCAATGGCCCAGCA
>NW_025173788.1:0-1890 GCF_004010195.1 Chiloscyllium plagiosum | reverse complement strand
TGATGGATGGTAATACAGAGTGTGCGATAGAGGATAATGCAGAGAGTGTGATAGAGGATAATACAGAGAGTGTGATAGAGTGTAATACAGAGAGTGTGATAGAGGGTAATACAGAGAATGTGACAGGGTAATGCAGAGAATGCAATAGAGGGTAATACAGAGAGTGTGATAGAGGGTAATACAGAGAGTGTGACAGAGGGTAATACAGAGAGTGCAATAGAGGATAATGCAGAGAGTGTGAGAGAGGGTAATACAGAGTGTGTGATAGAGGGTAATGCAGAGATTGTGATAGGCGGTAATACAGAGAGTGCGATAGAGTGTAATACAGAGAGTGTGATAGAGGGTAATACAGAGAGTGTGATAGAGGATAATACAGAGAGTGTGATGGAGGATAATACAGAGAGTATGATAGAGGGTAATACAAAGTTTTTGATAGAGGGTAAGACAGAGAGTGTGATAGAGGGTAATACAGAGAGTGCGATAGAGGGTAATGCAGAGAGTGTGATGGATGGTAATACAGAGAGTGAGATAGAGGATAATACAGAGAGTGTGATGGAGGATAATACAGAGAGTATGATAGAGGGTAATACAGAGAGTGTGATAGAGGGTAATACAGAGTGTGCGATAGAGGGTAATACAGAGAGTGTGATAGAGCGTAATACAGAGAGTGTGATGGATGGTAATACAGAGTGTGCGATAGAGGGTAATACAGAGAGTGTGATAGAGGATAATACGGAGAGTATGATAGGGGGTAATACAGAGAGTGTGATAGAGGATAATACAGAGAGTGTGATAGAGGATAATACAGAGCATATGATTCAGGGTAATTCAGAGTGTGCGATAGAGGGTAATACAGAGAGTATGGTAGAGGGTAATACAGAGTGTGTGATGGATGGTAATACAGAGAGTGTGATAGAGGGTAATACAGAGAGTTGATAGAGGGTAATACAGAGAGTATGATAGAGGGTAATACAGAGAGTATGATAGAGGGTAATACAGAGAGTGTGATTCAGGGTAATACAGAAAGTGTGATGGATGGTAATACGGAGAGTGTGATGGATGGTGATGCAGAGCGTGCGATGGAGGGAAATACAGAGAGCGTGATTGAGGGTAATACAGAGAGTACGACGAAGGAAATACACAGAGTGTCATACAGGGTAATGCAGAGAGTGTGATGGAGATAAAAGAGAGTGTGTGATAGAGGGTACTGCGGAGAGTGCGATAGAGGGTAATGCAGAGAGTGTGATAGAGGGAAATACAGAGAGTGTGATAGAGGGTAATACAGAGTGTGTGATAGAGGGTAATACAGCGAGTGTGATCGAGGGTAATGCAGAGAGGGTGAAAGAGGGTAATACAGCGAGTGTGATCGAGGGTAATGCAGAGAGGGTGAAAGAGGGTAATACAGAGAGTGTGATAGAGGGTAATGCAGAGAGTGCGACAGAGGGTAATGCAGAGAGTGTGATAGAGGGTAATACAGAGACTGCGATAGAGGGTAATGCAGAGATTGTGATAGACGGTAATACAGAGAGTGCGATAGAGGGTAATCCAGAGAGTGAAAAAAAGGTAATACCGAGAGTGTGATCGAGGATAATACAGAGTGTGCAATAGAGGGTAAGAGAGAGAGTGTGATAGAGGGTAATACAGAGAGCGTGATTGAGGGTACTACAGAGAGTGTGATCGAGTGTAATGCAGAGAGGGTGAAAGAGGGTAATGGAGAGAGTGTGATAGAGGGTAATACAGAGAGTGTGATAGAGGGTAATACAGTGTGTGTGATAGAGGGTAATACAGAGAGTGTGATTCAGGGTAATACAGAGAGTGCGATAGAGGGTAATACAGACAGTGTGATAGAGGGTAGTGCAGAGAGTGTGATAAAGGCTAATACAGAGAGTG
>NW_025173787.1:0-1890 GCF_004010195.1 Chiloscyllium plagiosum | reverse complement strand
AAATTGCTTTGGCAAATAGAATTAAGGAGAATCGAAAAGATTCTAAAATTATTTTCAGTTTAAAAGAATAACTAAGGAGAGAATACAGCCCTTAAAGATCAACATGGCTTTCCTGCATGTAACCACAGGAGATGGCAGAGACACTAAACAAATATTTTGCATCAATATTTAAAGTAGACAGGAGCATGGAAGCTACGAAACTTGGGAAATAAATAATGTGATCTTAAAATGAAATCATTTTGCAGAAAAGGATGTGTTGGAGGTCTTAAAGTAGAAAAATGGAAATAATTCCTGGAGACCTGATTAGATATTTCCCAGAACTTTGTGGAAATCGAGGGAAGAGATTCCTGGATCCTTTGCTGAGATATTTGTATCGTTGATAATCATAGATGAGATGCCAGAGTACTGGAGAGTGACTAATGTGCCAGCATTATTGAAGAAAGTTGTATGGAAAAGCAAGGGAACCATAAACTGGTGAGCCTTTCACGCCAGAGATGCTGCCAGACCTTCTGAGCTTTTCCAGCAGTTTCTGCTTTTGTTTCTGATACACAGCATCCTCAGTTCTTCCCGTTTTTATTTAGTAGTTAGAGAGCATTACATTTTGAATTGGATGCCTGTAAGAACATAACAACATCCGAACATTAAAAATACAATCAGGAGTAGGCCATCTGACTCCATGAGTCAGCTCTGCCTTTCAATAATATCGTGGGTCATCTTTCAATGGACTGAGACTCCACTTACCCACCCCTCACTATAACCCTCTCATTCCTTTACTGTTCACAAATCTATCTTCACCTTGAAATCATTCAACAGGTTAGCCTCAGCTGCTTCACTAGGCAGGGGATTCCAGAGATTCACAACCCTTTGGGTGAAGACGTTGGCTTGACCAGCTATCCTTAGTAGCCACACACGCAGATGACAAGCAACATGAGTTCGACTGGAACAACACTACTATTGGGACAAGCCAAACAGAGAACAGCTAGGGAATTCCTAGCGGCATGGCACTCATCCACAGATACAATCAATAAGCACGTCGACCTGGACCCAATACACCGGCCACTGCAGCGAATAGCTGGAACTGACAACCGGAAGCGGCAGATACAAACCACTATAAATGCTGGAGGAAACATCATAGAAGCGCTTCACAGGAGGCTGCCAAGCACTGAGGATGTCACCTAGACAGGGGACGAAACGTCTGCAACACAAATTCCAAGCTCGGCGAACAGAACCACAATGAGCACCCGAGCTACAAATCTTCTCACAAACTTTGAGCCTCCCTGATTCTGTCTTATCTATCGCATTTATAATTTTAAAGTCCTCTCCCCCATTCTTCTGAATTCCAATGAGTATCTACCCAGTCTGCTCATAAGCCAACCCCCTCATTTCCAGAATCAACGTAGTCAAACTCCTCAGCAAACCCCACCTCAGTGTCATCTCATGGAAGGCGATGAAAAGTGTACAGAGTACTCCAGGCGTGGCCACACCAGGGCCCTATCCAGCTGCAGTAGAAAGTCCTAATTTTAAAGTCTATCCATTGGCAATGAAGGACGTTATTCCATTTGCCTTCCTAATTAGCGACTGGACTTGCAAACGAGACTTTTGTGTTTCATGCACAAGAACACCCAGGTCCCCCTGCACAGCAGCATTCTGTAACTTTTCACCATTTTAAAGTAGTCCACTTTGTTATTAATCCTACCAAAATGGATGACCTCATGTTTACTAACATTGTACTTCATCTGCCAGACCCTTGCCCACTCCCTTAACTTGTCTATATCCTTCTGCATACTTTGCTCTATCACTCATTTAAGTGGCTTCTGCGACTACAACACACTACACTTGGTCTCTACCTCGAAGCAATCTACCTGAATTGTAAACAATTGTAGTCCAAAC
>NW_025173786.1:0-1890 GCF_004010195.1 Chiloscyllium plagiosum | reverse complement strand
AGGGTGAGAGGGGAAAGATATAACAGAGACCTATGAGGCAACTTTTTCACACAGAGGGTGGTACGTCCATGGAATGAGCTGCCAGAGGAAGTGGTGAAGGCTGGTACAATTGTAACATTTAAGAGGCATTTGGATGGGTATATGAATTGGAAGGATTTGGAGGGATATGAGCTGGGTGCTGGCAGGGGAACTAGATTGGTTTGGGATATCTGGTCGGCATGGACGGATTGGACCAAAGGGTCTGTTTCCATGCTGTAGATGACTCCATGACTCTACTGATATCGTGTGGGGAATGATGCTTTCCGTAGAAGGTGGACTCAGTCTTGATAAACAGTAAATATTTAACACATAGTGTGCACTAGCTGGATACATTATATCTAAAATACATGTTTATCTCTTGTGAGACATCAGACTCAACTGAAGATTAAGAACACAGTGCTTCTGAAACATTCTGATGCACAACTTAGAGACAACTGAACAACTGCAACTCTGGTCAGGACACCTATAATTCCACTTAGGAACATGACTTTATATTCTCGTGAATGCAGCTTATCTTGTGATATCAGTTAACCCTTTCAGATTTGAACAACCGTACACAAAAACCCCCTCAAAGATTTTTTTCTCTGGTTATGAATTTCTTTGTACAACTGTTTTAAAGAAGTAAAATAGGTTTATTATGATTACATCTCCCTTGATAGGCTCTAATTTTGTAAATGTCTGACAACTTGTTTGTGGTGAAAATCTGTTGCTTGAGAATAAAGCATTCAGGTGCAGTTTATTACCAAGTGGAGCCTTAATGGGTCGTTAATTTCCAAAACGGTCTTTGTCGAGGACATTCTCTCAGATTGATGTTGCTACTAATGTCTGTTTCTCTTTGAGGATATCTAGTTTCTTCAAATCATGTCAGAGAAGATAGCTGTGCTTCCAAAGAAGTAATCTTCTCCTGATGTTATAATGAGGTGGACTCCCATATGATCCTTTCATTCTCACATGTATTTGTTTGGATAACATTGTCACATTATCAGATTCAACACGTACAGGAAAACTGACTGAGCTGCTTTGGTCTGTTTCTTCTAAATAGCTGAAATGACTGCACCAAAATTCTACTAATACCTTCTGGTGGTTGAAGTGTCAAGGATATCAGATGATGAGACTTTGAAAGTTTGTCCATGACCGAAAGATCATTGATTAATTCCTCCAAACCTGTGAAATTAGTAGCATCTTCAGAACTCTCAAACGCATGGAAGTGTCAAATACCAACTAATTAATCTCAAGTGATGTAAATTTCTCGTGTTCAGTGAACATCTTCTGTCATCCATGAACTCTTAATTTGTTGTGTCATGTGAGGTTGATCACTGGTACTTGGCTTCTGAGCTGGTTGTGGGTCCTCAACATATCGTAGAATATTAAGAGCAAAACATGCTTTCCTGTTTCAAAGTGACAAATTGGTTTCTGGTGGCAAGCATCTTTTACACATAGTGAATTTTAATAAGGTTCTCAGCCCATTGCTTCGAATTTGAGTTGTGTTTTCCTGTTGCCATGCAATTCTCAGTCTGAAGGCTGTAGTTTAATTCTCTTCAGCCAAGGATTTTTTTCAGATAAAATAATAACTAACCTCAATGTCAGACTTTAAAAATTGATGGATGACCATTAACCTGTAGTCATGATTTGGAGATGCCGATGTTGGACTGGAGTGTACAACATTAAAAATCACACAACACCAGGTTATAGTCCACCAGGTTTAATTGGAAGCACACTAGCTTTCGGAGCATCGCTCCTTCATCAGGTGACAGTGGAGGGCTCAATCCTAACACACAGGATTTATAGCAAAAATTTACAGTGTGGTGTAACTGAAATTATACATTGAAAAATTGATTATTAAGTCTTTCA
>NW_025173785.1:0-1890 GCF_004010195.1 Chiloscyllium plagiosum | reverse complement strand
AGTAGTGTGCCTCAGGGATCGGTGTTGGGACTGTAATTATTTACAATCGATACAGATGCTTTGGAGTTGGAACCAAATGTAGGGTGTCAAAGATTGCATGTGACACTAAGATGATTAGCGGAACAAAGTGAGTGGAAGAGTGTGAAACTTTGCAGAGGAACATAGATACATTGAGTAAGTGGTAATGTTCTGTACAATGACGTAGAATGTTCATAAATATAAAGTTTATACTCTTTGGTTGTAGTAACATTTTAAAAAAAACTTGAATGTTAAAAAGTTGAATTGTGTTTAAAAGCAGAGGTAATTTTCCAGCTGTATTTGGGTGCTGGTGAGACCACACCTGGCGTACTGCATGTAGTATTTATCTCCTTAGTTGAGAAAGGATGTATTGGCACGAGAAGGGGATGACGAGGGTGTTAACGAGGTTGACTCCGGAGTTGATGGGGGTTGGCTTAAGAGAGACTGAGTAGATTCGGATTATATTCATTGGAATTCAGAAGAATGGAAACATATAAAATAATGAATGGAATGGATAAAATAGAAGTAGAGAGATGTTTCCATTGGCAGGTGAAGCTAGGACAAGAGGGCATCAGTACAAGACTAGACGCAGAAACTTTATGACTGAATTGAGAAGGGGCCTCTTGACCTCGATGGAATTCATTGCCCAGGGAAGTATTTGATGCTAGTTCAGAAAACGTTTTTCAAGCAAGGTTAGATTTTTTTAAAACATAATTAATTAATGGACATGGTGAGAACGTGGGTAAATGGTTCTGTGTCCACGAAATGATCAGCCATGATCTTATTGAATATCAGAGCAGGCTAGAAGGGCAGGACGGCCTTCTCCTGTTCCGAGTTCTTCTTCTGTTATACATCCCTCCCTCATTCGTGACTTGGAGGTGTTGATGTTGGATTGGGATGGATAAAATTAAAATTTACACAACACCAGGTGTTAGAAACGAAAATCGCTTCTCAATAATCGCTCTAGACAAATTCAGGAAAACAAAGTTTTATTAACAAGTCTGCAGAGTTGGGCACCCTTGAAAAAAAAAGGCATCCCAGGCTAACAATGTTTCTGATTAAATACAGTACAAGTCCCTCCCCTCTATAGCTCTAAAGAGTCACGAGGTTCACATTCTCACAAAGTCTGCAACAGTTTCCCGAGTTGTTTTCCTACCCTGGAGTCTTATCAGTCAAGGACTTATTCTTCTCTGTCAGAGTTAGTGGTCTTATCAATCAAGGACTTGTTTTTCTACTCTGTAGCAGCAGATGTCTCGTCCTTTATTATAGAGAAGCATGTTTTACCCTACCCCCACGGCTCTATTCCCCTTAGACTCTGAGGTCATGCACATCTTAACTATTTGTACCGAAATCGTCTCTCACAATTCCACCATTTCTGTTTTTAAGATGTGCATGACAAAGATAAGCGTCCTCCCATCAGGGGCTCGGGAAATCCTTGGTCTTTCGCAGCAATAGCACTTTAAGTTCCTGCGTTCCATGTTGGGGTACCGCCACTGCCTGGAGTTGGGAAATATTTTTCTGGATTAAAGATTGAACACAGGGGTCAGGCCAGGGTAAGATGAGTAGAAGCATTAACGCCCCCCCCAGCCACCAGTAACGCCGTGTGCCACCAACTACCACCTAGGAGACCATCCCACCATCCGATGCCACCAAGAGGGCGCCAGGATTGAACCGGCACATGGGCCAGTTTCCGAATTTCATCGGAAATCTTCAAAACCGCTTTACCATTATCGTCAATTTTCAGACAGCAGTTAGTCAGGTTAAACTACCCGCACACGCCCCCTTCCGAGGCCAACAGATAATCCAAGGCAAGTCGGTTTTGGTATATAGCAGCCCTCATCTGACCCTGCTGCTTAGCCAGCAACTCCAGGG
>NW_025173784.1:0-1890 GCF_004010195.1 Chiloscyllium plagiosum | reverse complement strand
TCTGTCTATCTATCTGTCTATCTATCCGTTTATCTGTCTATCTGCTTATCTATCTATCCGTCTATCTATCTATTTACTTATCTACCTATCTAACTATCTATCTGTCTATCAATTTATCTATCTAGCTATCTATTTACAGATTTCTGTTGGTTTATTTACATTTGAGAATAAGCTATCTAGTAATATAAATGGATATTGCAAGAGTTTTTTTTTAGATAGCCAAAAGATAAAAGAGAGAGATAAGAGTGGACATTGAAACATTGGAAAATGAGCTGGGGAAGTAGTAATGGGGAGCAAAGAAATAGCAGAGGAACTGAATAGGTATTTCACATCAGTCTTCACAACAACACGCTGGAACTTTAAAAGACGCAGTTACCGTCACTAAGGAAAGGTCATGGGAAGCTGAAAGGTCTGAGGGGAGATAAATCACGTGGACCAGGTGGACTATACCTCAGAGTTCTGATGGAGATAACTGAGGATATTTTACATGTATTCGTGGTGATCTTTGAGGAATCACTGGAGTCAGGGAGGGTCCCAGAGGAGTGGAAAATGGCCAACATAACACCCTGTTCAGGGAGGGAAGGGTGAAGAAGATAGGAAATTATAGGCCAATTAGCCTGACCTCAGTCATTGATAAGCTTTTAGAGTAAGGATTTAGATTTAAGGATGAGATTGCAGAGTACTTGGATATATGTGGTAAAATAGGGCTAAGTCAGCACAGTTTCATCAAGGGGAGGTCATGCCTGAGAAATCTATTGAATTATTTGAGGAGGAGCAAGTTAGACAAAGGAGAGCCTGTGGATGTGATCTATTTGGCTTTTCAGAAGGCCTTTGATAAGGTACAGCACAGGAGGCTGTTAAATAAAATAAGAGCTCACGGTGTTCGGCATTGATAGAGGATTGACAGTCTGGAAGAAGTCAATAGATGAGGATAAAGGGATTTTTTTCAGGGTGGTAGCTGGTGACTAGTAGAGGTCCTCAGGGTTCATTGTTGATCTTATTCATGTTATATATTAATAATCTCAATGAAACAGCTCAGGGCGTTGTTGCCATGTTTGCATATGACACAAAGATAGATGGAGGCACAGGTAGTGTTAAGGGCGCAGGAGGTTGCAGAAGGATTTGGACGGGCTAGGAGAGTGGATAATGAAGTAACACATGGAATACGGAGTGGGAAAGTGTAAAGTTATGCACTTTGGCAAGATGAATAGGGGCATAGACTACTTTCTAAACAGGGAAACATTGCAGAAATCCAAATCACAAAGGGACTTGGGAGTTCTAGTTTGGGACTCTCTTAAGGACTACATGCAGATTCGACTGGCAGTTAGAAAGGCGAATACAATGTCAACATTTATTTTGAGAGATCTAGAATACAAAACAGAGGTGTACTGCTGAGGCTGTGTAAGGCTGTGGCCAGACCGCATTTGGGATATCATAACCAGCTGTGGGTCTATGTGAGGAAGTATCTGAGGAAAGATGCATTGGCATTGGAAGGGGTCCAGAGGAGGTATACAAGAATGATCCCAGAGATGAAAGTCTTGTCATATGAGGAGCGGTTGAGGACTCTGGATCCGTACAGAATGGAGTTTAGAAAGATGAGAGGGAATCTGATTGGAATTTACAGAATAATGGGAGGCCTGGGTAATATAGAGTCATAGAGTCATAGAGATGTACAGCATGGAAACAGACCCTTCAGTCCAACCCGTCCATGCCGACAAGGTATCCCAACCTAATCTTGTCCCACCTGCCAGCACCTGGCCCATATCCCTCCAAACCCTTCCTATTCATATATCCATACAGATGCCTTTTAAATGTTGTAATTGTACTAATCTCCACCACTTCCTCTAGCAGTCCATTCCACCCTCTGTGTGAAAACATTGCCCCTTAGGT
>NW_025173783.1:0-1890 GCF_004010195.1 Chiloscyllium plagiosum | reverse complement strand
TCCACATGCAAACCACCCTGAGTATAAAACATTTTCTCCTTATGCCCTGTTGAAAGCTCTCTCCTTTCACCTTAAAAATATGACCCCAGTCTTGAAATCCTCCATCCTAGGGAAAGGACAACTATCATTGACAGTATCAACACCCTTCATAATTTTATAAGCTTCTATAAGGTCGCCTCTCAATCTCCAACCCTCCAATGAAAAAAGTTCTAGCCTATCCAGCCTTTCTTTATAACTCCTTCCATACCTGGCAACATCCTGGTGAATCTCTTCTGAACCCGCTCCAACTTAACATCTTTCCTATAACTGGGCGCCCAGCATTGGACATAGTACTCCAGAAGGTCAAAGTGAGGCCTGCAGATGCTGGAGGTAAAAGTCGAGAGTGTCGTGCTGGAAAAGCACAGCAGGTAAGGCAGCATCTGAGGAGCAGGAAAATCGATGTTTCAGGCAAAGGCCCTTCATCAGAAATGAGGCTCGCAGCATCTTTCCTGATGAAGGACTTTTGCCTGGAACATCGATTTTCCTGCTCCTCAGATGCAGCCTGACCTGCTGTGTTTTCTGGAGTCTTGATAGTACTCCAGAAGAGGCCACACCAGTGTCCTGTACAAATATAACATGATTTCCCAACTCCTATACTCAACAGGTCTGAGCAGTGAGGGCAAGCATGTCAAATGCCTTTTTAACCACCCTGTCTATAGGTGACACAAACTTTGAGGAATTAAGCACCTGAACCCTTAGGTCCCTCTGTTCTACAATACCATTCAAAGCCCTACCATTAATTGTATAAACTCTACCCTTGTTTGTTGTATCAAAATGCATTACTTCACACTTATCCAGATTGAACTCCATCTACAATATTTCAGCCCATTGACCCATTTGATCAAGATCCCTTTGTAATCCTAGAAAACCCTCTTCACTGTCTGCGATGCCACCAATTTTAGTGTCATTTGCAAATTTACGAACCGTGCCTTCTACATTCTCATCCAAATCATTTATATAAACGACAAACAAAAGAGGACCCAGAACCTATCCCTGTGTCTTTGGACTGTGCAATGAAACTGAAACCCATGCAACTACAGGGAGAATGTGTAAACTGCACACAGACAGTTACCCAAGGATGGAATTGAACCCAGGTCCCTGATGCTGTGAGACAGCAGTGCTGTCCTCCAACGTCCAATCACGATCCAACGATGATCTCCACTAGCTCTGATGACTCGCAACTCGACCCCATCCTGATAAGAACAGACACTTAATCTTAGCCAAAAGGCCGAGAATACATGTCCAATTTTTTTTTATTTCACAAATATACTTTATTCATAAAATAATTTGATGGTCTGTACAGGTGGTCATGCCATACATATGTAAACATGTACATACAGAGATCAGAATTTATCATTTTATACAGGTCGCAGGCAGATGTTACACAGTGGTCTTTCCCCACCGCGCCTTGGCGGCAGCTGCCCCAAGCTTCAGCGCATCCCTCAACACGTAGTCCTGGACCTTGGAATGTGCCAGTCTGCAGCACTCAGTCGGGGTCAACTCCTTCAGCTGGAAGATCAGCAGGTTTCGGACCACCCAGAGTGCGTCCTTCACCGAGTTGATGATCCTCCAGGCACAGTTGATGTTCGTCTCGGTGTGCGTTCCGGGGAACAGGCCGTAGAGCACGGAGTCCTGTGTCACGGCACTGCTTGGGACGAACCTCGACAAACACCGCTGCATTCCTCTCCAGACTTCCTCTGTGTAGGCACATTCTAAAAGGAGGTGTGTGACAGTCTCGTTCCCCCCGCAGCCGCTTCGAGGGCAGCATGCGGTGCGGCTGAGAGTCCGGGCGTGCATAAAGGATCTCACAGGCAGAACCCTTCTCCCCACCAGCCAAGCCATGTCTTGGTG
>NW_025173782.1:0-1890 GCF_004010195.1 Chiloscyllium plagiosum | reverse complement strand
TACAGATATTAAACAGGGTATTGGATCAGGTTAACCAGGCCAGGCTTAAAATTAACGCACAGAGAGTGTAACTGGGAAGGTAGGGAGAGACGTAACTAGGACATCATATTGGGGAGATCAAATCAAGAAGGGAGAGGGGACAGTGCCAGCGGGAACAAAAACTATGATTATAAAACTATCCACCCACACACTGTAAAGGGATCAGGCAAACTTTAGGATTGTTTAATTATTGTGGGAATTTTGTGAGAAATTATCCAGAAATAGAGAACCATCACGAGCCCTGGCAGAAGCGCGGACATTAACCAGGGGTGAGTGAGGCAAAACGCACACAGTCAGCATGCCTTTGGTATAGTTCATGACTGGGCTCGGTGAAGGCGTATCACCCTGTGGGGGGCCACATTGAGCATGAAGGACAGGTCAGAGAGTTAGTGGAAACAGCTAACTTTCCCAGTGAAGCAGCAATAATGAAGATTACTGCTCACAGGGAAGTAGAAACCCCACACCAACGGGGTAGTGAGCATGGGTGAGCATACATACTGAAACAGTGCAGACATTTGAGGAGGATGCAGTGGCAGTAGCTTCAGAAGCGAGAAAGGAAAGTTTAAAGACATTTCCAGAAACAGTCCGACACCAGGAGAAACAGGAATGGGAAAAGGGTGGGGCAGTAATAGGACATAGGATAATGCAGCAGTGCCACTGTATAAGACAAACATTATGAAAAACATATCATGGGCTGTCCCATATTGAGCAGGATAAAATGCAATATCGGATGATCAACTACAGGGGTGTTCTGGAACAAGAAGGTTTTGTCAAAGGGGTGTAGTCTGTACACAGCGTGAGCCAGGGAAAACAATCAGGATAAAATGGAGGAAGCCGTAGGGACCCAGGGGCCCACGGGAACAATTACAGATGGTTTTTATGTACACCCCCATCCCAATCCCAGGGAAGGAAATCCTGCTGGGTCTTAATAAACAGGTTTACTCAGTGGGCGGAAGCATTCCCCTGCAGATTCAGACCAAGGGACACACGTTCCAGGAAACCAAGTTAAGCAGCTCTGTGGCCTGTTTGGTACTGAGCAGAAATCCCATCTCACATACCACCCCCAGAGCTCAGGGACAGGAGAAGGAATGAAGCAGACACTGAAAGCTAGTCTGACTAAGGCCCTGACAGAGACAGGCAGAGATGGGTTAGTGTACTCCCCACAATCCTAATGAAACT
Organism: Chiloscyllium plagiosum; assembly: GCF_004010195.1. Classification (NCBI taxonomy): domain Eukaryota; kingdom Metazoa; phylum Chordata; class Chondrichthyes; order Orectolobiformes; family Hemiscylliidae; genus Chiloscyllium; species Chiloscyllium plagiosum. The sequence goes on along the minus strand of NW_025173782.1, from coordinate 672 downwards.
GACTTCAACCCCAGCAAAGGGAACTGAGCAATCCCCCTTTGAATTAGTGACCGGATGGACTATGCAGCTGCCAGAGGGTATGGTAATGGGAGGGCAGGAGATGTACAATGGCAAGGATAGGGTGAAACAATTTGTGAAAGAACTGACAAAGCAACTGCATGAGCTGAGAGGGGAAGTTGCAGACGGACAGAGAATCAGAGACTGGGAAAGGGAGCTCACAAACATCCGAGCTGACATCCCGAACCGAGGAGATCGGGTTGGGGGGAAATATTAGTGGAACGTATGAAAGAAACACATCAAAATGCTGGACTTGGCTGGGGGAGCCACAGAATTCCAGAGAGGGAACTCTTCCATCATGTATTAGTAAGGAGCTCTGAATAAACATTGGTCGTGCTGCTCAGCACAGAACTCAAGGCTCCTCTTTGATACTTCTCCCAGCAACAGAGTGCAGGGGTATGTTACCGACTGGAGGTCTGTGACCAGTGCCTCTGTTCCACAAGGGTCAGAGCTGGGACATCTGTTGTTTGTAACACATATAAATGATTAGCCTGACAATGTAAACGATTTAATTAGCAAGTTTGTAGATGGCACAAAGTGAAGAAGTTGTGAATCGTGAAGAATGTTGTCAAAGGAAACATCAAGGACGTAATCAGTTGGAATGTTATGCAGAGA
>NW_025173781.1:0-1890 GCF_004010195.1 Chiloscyllium plagiosum | reverse complement strand
GTGGGAGACACTGCGTATTATCCCGGAGCGGGAAAAACTGTATATACTCCAGGAGTGGGATACACTGTGTACAGTCCATCAGTGGGATACACTGTGTATACTCCAGGAATGGGGATACACTGTGTATACTCCAGGAGTGGGATATACTGTGTGTACTCCAGGAATGGGATACACTGTGTATACTCCAGGGATGGGATACACTGTGTATACTCCAGGAGTTGAATACACTGTGTATTGTTCAGGAATGGGAGACACTGCGTCTACTCCAGTAGCGGGATACTCTGTGTGTACTCCAGGAATAGGATGCACTGCGTATACTCCAGGAATGGGATACACTGTGTATACTCCAGGTAGGGGATACAGTGTGTATACTCCAGGAATGGGATACACTGTATATACTCCAGGAATGGGATACGCTGTATATGCTCCAGAAATGGGAGACACTGCGTATACTCCCGGAGTGGGATACACTGTATATACTCCAGGAGTGGGATACACTGTGTATACTCCAGGAATGGGATACATGTCTATTATCCAGGAATGGGATACACTATGTGTCCTCCAGAAATGGAATACGCTGTGTGTACTTCAGGAATGGGACACATTGTGTCTACTTAAGGAATGGGATACACTGTGTATACTCTAGGAGTGGGATATACTGTGTATACTCCAGGAGTGAGATACGCTGTGCATACTCCAGGAGTGGGATACAATGCGTATACTCCAGGAATGGCATACACTGTGTATACTGCTGGAATGGCATACACTGTATATACTTCAGGAATGGGACACACTGTCTATACTCCAGGACTGGGATACACTGCGTATATTCCAGGAGTGGGAGACACTGCGTATTATCCCGGAGCGGGATAAACTGTATATACTCCAGGAGTGGGATACACTGTGTACAGTCCATGAGTGGGATACACTGTGTATACTCCAAGAATGGGGATACACTGTGTATACTCCAGGAGTGGGATATACTGTGTGTACTCCAGGAATGGGATACACTGTGTATACTCCAGGGATGGGATACACTGTGTATCCTCCAGGAGTTGAATACACTGTGTATTGTTCAGGAATGGGAGACACTGCGTCTACTCCAGGAGGGGGATACACTGTGTGTACTCCAGGAATAGGATGCACTGCGTATACTCCAGGAATGGGATGCACTGTGTATACTCCAAGTAGGGGATACACTGAGTCTTGTTTAGGAATGAGATACTCTGTGTATCCTCAGGAATGGGATTCATTGTGTATACTCCAGGAGTGGAATACACTGTGTATACTCCAGGAATGGGATACACTGTGCATGCTCCAGGAGTGGGATACACCGTGTATACTCTAGGAATGGGATACGCTGTATATGCTCCAGGAATGGGAGACACTGCGTATACTCCCGGAGCAGGATACACTGTATATACTCCAGGAGTGGGATACACTGTGCATACTCCAGGAATGGGGATACACTGCGTATACTCCAGGAGTGGGATACACTGCATATACACCAGGAGTGTGGGATACACTGTGTATACTCCAGGAGTGTGGGATACACTGTGTATACTCCAGGAGTGGAATACACTGTGTATACTCCAGGAATGGGATACACTGTGCATGCTCCAGGAGTGGGATACACCGTGTATACTCCAGGAATGTGACATACTGCGTATACTCCTGGAACAGGATACACCGTATATACTCCAGGAATGGGATACACTGCGTATGCTACACGAATGGGATACACTGTGTATACTCCAGGAACGGGAGGCACTGCGTATACTCCAGGGGCGGGATACACTGTGTATACTCCAGAAATGGGGATACATTGCGTATACTCCATGAATGGGATATACTGCATATACTCCAGGAGTTGGATACACTGTGTATACT
>NW_025173780.1:0-1890 GCF_004010195.1 Chiloscyllium plagiosum | reverse complement strand
TTGATTAACTTCCTCGCACTTTCAGTTTTACATATGTCCTTGGTAAAACCACATTCAAACCTCTTTGCTAATTTAAAATTTGTGCCGTATTTTTGTCTTTCTGAACTTTAAAAACAAATTTGGGAATAGTCTTCAAATCCCAGAACGATGTTTGCAATATTAAGAGCCATTTATCTCACTTTCCATTTAACCGAACACAAGTAACCGAAATTAAACTCTCACCTTCATTTTGATTTGAAGATGTGGGCCACTAATTGGCACATGTTTACATTTTTCTGGACCTTTCCAACCAACCATCAACTCAAACCTCTCCAAATCCAGATTGGATTTGTCTAAAACCGTCGAAATCATGGACTCGAGCCCCAAACTGTTTCGACACGGCGTTGAGCACTTCTGCTAAATAAAGAAATCACCCAAAAAATCTCATCTCACTTCATAATCTGGTAAAGAAGGAGTGACAGAAAACTCCTAATTTCCACTGTTAAAAAAACAATTTGGTTCTTAACTCTAAAATTCATCATTAGACAACAAACAATTTTAATTCTAAACCACATTCTCTTAACATTATCTGCCTTGAAACCCAAAATAATATACAGATGCAAATAATGCCCTAATTAAAGCCACGTGAAGCCACTATTACATTTCAGATAACATACCGTAATAAAATCATTAGAACTAAAGAGAAATCTACATTGGTAAATAAGAAAATACCTGAGGCATAACACAGGAACAGAAGGGAGTGAGAATAGATGAGATGAAGAACAGAACAGCACAATAGAATAAGAGAATTGGAAAAGACATATGAAGATTACGATTCCAAACAAAAGACATAGAAGAGGAAAGATCTGAAGAAAATAAGTGTACAGGAGTAATCCGATAAGAGAGTAAAATCATCAGAAGGTATGAGAAAAAGAACTGAACAGAATTAGAGCACAACAGAATAAGAGAATAAAACAAGAGAAATCAAAATCTAAGGAATATAAGATAATGTCGAGGAACACACTGAGATAAATGCAACTGAACTAAATTGGATTGACGTTTGTAAGTAGGAAGTGTTCGCAATTGTGCAAAGTGTGAAAATAGATGAAACCGCTGAGCCAGGTGGGATTTATCCGAGGATTGTCTGGGAGCCAGCGAGGAGAATACAAAGCCTTAATTTTGATCTTTGTCAAAGGAATCGTGCGAGACGACTGGAGGGTTGCAAATGTTATTCCATTGTTCAATAAGTGGAGTAGAGGCAACCCTGGTAAATATTGACAAGTGCGCATTTCTTGGCTTATGGGTAAAGTATTGGAAAAGGATTGAAGAGATTGGATTTATTATCATCTGCAGAGGAATAAGTTGATTCAGTATCATCAATACAGTTTTCTAAAGTGTAGCCATGCGTCAGAAACCTTATTGAGTTCTTGAGATGGTGACCAAACGCGTGGGTGAGATTGAAACGATTGATGTGGTGTATATTGATTTCATTAAGGCGTTTGATAAGGTTCCAGACGGTCAACGATTGCACAAAATACGAAGGCATGAGATTGAGGGTGATTTAGCGTTTATGGATCAGGATTTGGCTGGCTGGAAGATGACTGGTGGCAGCTGGTGCTGGTTGGAGAGAAATGTTCATGGCGGAGATCAATTATTAGTAATGTCAAGCAATGATCTGTTTTGGGGGTCACTGCTGTTTTTCTTTTTATGCAAAGAGGAAGACGCAGAAGGGAATGTTTGTGGATGACACCAAAGTCGGTGGAGTTGGGGATAGTGCTGAAGAATGTTACAGGTTACAGAGGGGCACAGATACGCTGCAGAGCTGGGCTCAGACGTGGCAAATGGAATTTCATGCGGATAAGTGTGAAAAGTAGAATGAGCAACAGGAATAAAGAGTATTTGGATAATGCT
>NW_025173779.1:0-1890 GCF_004010195.1 Chiloscyllium plagiosum | reverse complement strand
CAGTCCCTCATCATCTCTCTCTCCAACATCTCTCTCTCATCATCATCTCTCTCCCTCATCATCGCTCTCCCTCATCATCTCTTTCCCTCATTATCTCTCTCTGCACCTCATCATCTCTCTCTCATGATCTCTCTCTCCCTCATCATCTCTCTCTCTCCCTCGTCATCTCTCTCTCCGTCATCATCTCTCTCCCTCAACATCTCTTTCTCTCCCTCATCATCTCTCTCCCTCATCATCTCTCTCTCCCGCATCATCTCTCTCCCTCATCATCTCTCTCTCTCATCTCTCTCTCTCATCATCTCTTTCCCTCAACATCATCTCTCTCCCTCATCATCTCTCTCCCTCATCATCTCTCAGCCTCATCATCTCTCTCTGTCCCTCATCATCACTGTCCCTCATAATCATCTCTCCCTCATCATCTCTCCCTCATCATCTCTCTCTCCCTCGTCATCTCTCTCTCCATCATCATCTCTCTCCCTCATCATCACTCTCTCTCCCTCATCATCTCTCTCTCCGTCATCATCTCTCTCCCTCATCATCTCTTTCTCTCCCTCATCATCTCTTTCTCTCGCTCATCATCTCTCTCTCCCTTATCATCTCTCTCCCTTATCATCTCTCCCTCATTATCTCTCCCTCCCTCGTCATCTCTCTCTCCATCATCATCTCTCTCCCTCATCATCTCTCTCTCTCTCCCCCTCATCATCTCTCTCTCCGTCATCATCTCTCTCCCTCATCATCTCTTTCTCTCCCTCATCATCTCTTTCTCTCCCTCATCATCTCTCTCTCCCTTATCATCTCTCTCCCTTATCATCTCTCCCTCATCATCTCTCTCTCTCATCATCATCTCTCAGCCTCATCATCTCTCAGCCTGATCATTTCTCTCTATCCCTCATCATCTCTCTCCCTCATCATCTCTCTCTCTCATCTCTCTCTCTCATCATCTTTCTCTCCCTCATCACCTCCCTCTCACTCATCATCTCTCTCTCTCCGTCATCATCTCTCTCTCCCTCATCATCTCTCTCCCTAATCATCTCTCTCTCTCCCACCTCAACTCTCTCCCTCATCATCTCTCTTTCCCTCATCATCTCTCTCAGTCCCTCATCATCTCTCTCTCCAACTTCTCTCTCTCATCATCATCGCTCTCCCTCATCATCTCTCTCCCTTATCATCTCTCTCCCTCATCATCTCTCAACCTCATCATCTCTCTCTGTCCCTCATCATCACTTTCCCTCATAATCATCTCTCCCTCATCATCTCTCCCTCATCATCTCTCTCTCCCTCATCATCTCTCTCCCTCATCATCTCTCTCTCATCATCTCTCTCCATCATCATCACTCTCTCTCTCTCTCTTTATGTCTCTCCCTCATCATTTCTCACTCCCTCATCATCTCCCTCTCCCTCATCCTCTCTCTCTCCCTCATCATCTCTCTCTCCATCATCATCTCTCTCCCTCATCATCTCTCTCTGTCCCTCATCATCTCTCTCTCCCTTATCTCTCTCCTTCATCATCTCTCTCTCTCCATCATCATCTTTCTCCCTCATCATCTCTCTCCTTCATCATCTCTCTCTCTCTCCATCATCATCTTTCTCCCTCATCATCTCTCTCACTCATCATTATCTTTATCCCTCATCATCTCTCTCTCCCTCATCATCTCTCTCCCTCATCATCTCTCTCTCCCCCTCATCATCTCTCTCTCTCTCATTATCTCTCCCCCTCATAATCTCTCTCTCCCTCATCAACTCTCCCTCATCATCTCTCTCGCTCATCATTATCTTTGTCCCTCATCATCTCTCTCTCTCATCATCTCTCTCTCCCTCATCATCTCTCTCCCTCATCATCTCTCTCCTTCATCATCTCCATCTCCATCATCATCTCTCTCCCTCATCATC
>NW_025173778.1:0-1890 GCF_004010195.1 Chiloscyllium plagiosum | reverse complement strand
GTTTCCATTGATGGGTGAGTTCCGAACCAAAGGGCACAGCTTAAAAATACGGGATAGACCATTTATGACAGAGATGAGGAGAAACCTCTTCATCCAGAGAGTGGTGGCTGTGTGGAATGCTTTGCCCCACAAGGCAGTGGAGGCCCAGTCTCTGGATTCATTTCAGAAAGAGTTGGATAGAGCTCTCAAGGATAGTGGAATCAAAGGTTATGGAGATAAGGCAGGATCAGGATACTGATTAAGGATGATCAGCCATGATCATGTTGAATGGTGGTGCAGGCTCGAAGGGCAGAATGGCCTACTCCTGCACCTATTGTCTATTGTCTATTGCTTGTGGAATGTAGCAACAACCCCTCTGTATCGGGCTTTTGGGCTTAGTGAGAAGTGTAGTCTTCTTCTGGATGAAATCCCTAACCTGAAAAAAACAGAAACGATCTCTGCTAGGCAACCCGTATTTGCAGCTCAGTTGCTCAAAAGACATCATAACCTCCCCCTCAAACAAGTCCCCATGATGCCAGACAAAGGAACCAAATAATCCCTTAGGTTTCTGCAGTGTTGACCTGGGAAACATTATAGGGAGCATACACATTGGATAAAGCAAACGAGGAAGAACATTCATCTTAATGAGAGATATTCGGCCCAGCCATTAAATTGGAAGAGCCTCCCATCTCTGGAGATCTCGTCTAATATTGTCCAGCAAGTGAGCAAAGTTAGTCCGAAATAACAGATCAAACTTGTGGGTAATAAGAATGCCTAGGTATCGAAACCCTGCCTGTGACCACTTAAAAGGGAACTTAGGGCCACCTTCAACTTCTGGCTCATCCTTAAGATTCCCCAAAGGCATAGCCTCCGATTTTGCAAAGTTAATCTTATACCCTGAAATAGCCCCAAATAAATTGACACAGTTGATACAATGGGGTACGGAGGTCATCGGGTTCGATAAAAACAGAAGGACATCATCCGCATACAGTGTAATCTTGTGTGCCCTCGATCCCACTTGGAGCGGTTATGTGGACGTTCTGACGAATGGCCTCTGCTAGCGGCTCTATCACCAACGTAAACAACAATGGTGAGAGGGGGCAGCCTTGCTAACTACCTCTACCAATCCTAAGATTCCCAGACTTCACTGCAGCCAGAGGGTGCCAATATAAAACCTCCACCCACCTAGCAAAGACCCCACTTAACCCAAACTGTTCTAAGACATAGAACATAGAACAATACAGCCCTTCAGCCCTCGATGTTGCGCCGACCTGTGAACTAATTTAAGCCCATCCCCCCACACTATCCCATCAACATGCATATGATTATCCAAGGACTGTTTAAATGCCCCTAATGTGGCTGTGTTAACTACTATGGCAGACAGGCATACCACGCCCTTACCACTCTCTGAGCAAAGAACCTGCCTCTGATATCTGTCTTAAATCTATCACCCCTCGATTTGCCGTTATGCCCCTCGTACAAGCCAACATCATCATCCTCGGAAAAAGAGTCTCACTGTCCACCCTATATCATCCTCTGATCATCTTGTATGTCTGTACTGAATCCCCTCTTAGTGTTCTTCTCTCCAATGAGAACAGATCAGGTACCTCAGTCTTTTCTGATAAGACCTTTGCTCCAGACCAGGCACCATCCTGGTAAATCTCCACTACATCCCTTCTGTAATGGGGCGACCAGAACTGTACACAATATTTCAAGTGAGGCAACACCAGCATTTTGTAGTTTTACAGCATGACATCACGGCTCCAGAACTCAATCCCTCTGCCAATATGACCAAACACACCGTATGCCTTCTTAACAGCACTATCAACATGGATGGCAACTTTCAGGGATCTATGTACATTGACACTAAGATTCCTTTGCACAGCCACACTACCAAGAATCTTTCCATTG
>NW_025173777.1:0-1890 GCF_004010195.1 Chiloscyllium plagiosum | reverse complement strand
TTCACAGAATCTGATTCAACAGATCTTGTCACTAATTCATTTCTTTATTTGTGTTCAGCTCGTGGGCACCGTGTGTCACAGTTGGAGCAACCCAGAAGTCACAACATACGCCTGAAACTATGCTCTGTTTATCATTTCACTCACACCAGAGACATATCTGCTGCTCTGCTTCTGCTTACAGAAGCAAGATAAACACGAGTTATATCACATGCCTGGCATATCGCTGTTGTGTAAGGCCATGAGCTACGTGCATTTGTATTGTCTCGTACCCGTTTGGGATCGAATACCATTCTCATCGTTGTTTTCAACGATGCTTGATGTTGCAGTTCGTTGTATCTCGCCAGCTTTATATAATTTCTAACTAAAATTAAATACTGTCAATTCATCTCATCAGAAATTTCCTGTATTCGACACCACAGTAAATTATGTATCAGGAATTGGAACCCGTCGTCGAAACCTTATTGAAATGATAACTGAATTGTTATAATTTAAAGGATCACGCTTTTTTTTCATCGTTGCTTCCAATTTTCTCAGCCAATGGCGAAGGTTGAGAAGGAGAATCATGTATTGTAATGATCAAGCCATTGATGGAAATTGAACATACGCTGTCGGCATCGTATTGTTTTATAAACCAGCAAAACAGCCAACAGCCAACAAAACAGCTAATCCGATTCCTGGGTAAGCAAATGAAGAGCTTTCAGAAGCACAGGCTGACCAAGTGGGATTATTCATGAGTATTTCAAACAAAAAGACGACGCAGACTTCTGATCAATATTTCAAACGGTCCTTATTAACCTGGTGGCAAGACAGATGATTGATGAAAGATGCGAACACAATGGGCCAAGGGAAACTTTCTGTGCTGAAAGTTTCTGATTACAGAACCGGAGTGGGGCACTGTGTCGCAAGAGAAAACGCGTTGGTCTTTTCAGGAGTTGCAAATGCAATGGTTGTAGGCTCGAGTCTACGTTCATTTCCGGTTTCCGCGAATCAATGATGTTCTGTGGAACAGCTTCGTCATCAATTCCCGTCGTCTGGAATTCCAGTTGGTGCTGCTGACATGAAGGGTTTCCTCACCATGTAATCCACGTTTTTGGAGAAGAATTAGAGGAGAAACGACTGCCAATTGGACAAATCTGCATTGTTGATAGGGTAATTCAAAATTATTTTCCATTTAATTATTTACTTTTCTCACGTTGAATATATTTGTCTTTGCATTTCAGATTCCCATGCCATTCATCTATAGTCAGATTGGGGTGCGGGGAACTCATTGATATTTTAAACGAGCCATGACGCTGTAGAACGGTGAGCAGCTGACACTGATTGAATGGCCACTTATTCTTCCCATGGTCCTATCGTTCGGTGTTGTTTCAATCAAGCAGTTTTCAGCATGGACGTGGAACATTGAACGGTCCCGTTCCAAACTCATCCCATTTGCCCACTCATGTATCCTTATCGCATTATTTTCTGCCTTTTCATGCGTCTGCATAAATGCACGTCAAACTTTGGAAATCAGTTTAGTTTTTTTTTGGCTGGATTGTTGGTTTACAGAGCAGTGTGATGTCAACAGTTCGGACTCAGTTCGAATCATTGGCTGAAGGTTACAATGTAGCGTTCTCCTCCTCAATCTATTCCCTCGCCTGGGGTCTGGTAGCCTCAGTTCAAACCGCCATCAGTCACTTCTCTCTGTAATGGGAGAGCAGGGATTTGCTTGTAAGATTTTGACGATATATACATATGCTAAATGTTAATACCATGATGAAGACAAAGGTGAATATACAACAGAAAATTCCAAGTCGATCATTCTTACTCCTTGGCTGTCACTTCTGGTATTTCCAGCTCCAGTTTCAGCTTAATGTCAAAGAGTGGACGGTTACTAGAGTCGATATGTCG
>NW_025173776.1:0-1890 GCF_004010195.1 Chiloscyllium plagiosum | reverse complement strand
GTTGAAACAGGCCCTTCGGCCCAACAAGTCTATCCCAACCTTTCCAACCCGTTCCCCTATATTTATCCCTGAATAATGCACGTAACCTAGAAATCCCTGAACACTGCAGACAATTTAGCATGACCACTCCACTGAACCTACACACTTTATAGGTAGGTTTGCTAGCACTCTTCGGGGGTGGGGGTGGTGGTTTACACTAATGTGGCAGGGGGATGGGATCCGGACTTGTATTCCAGCAAGTAAGTTAGCTTTTTACAGGATGTCCAAGAATGTAGGGAGGCTTTGGAGAAGGTAGCACCGACAGGGAATACTTGCGGACACAGAGATGGGTTCAAGTGTGTATACTTCAATGCAAAAAGTATCAGAAATAAGGAGGGTGAACTTAAGGCGTGGATTGGTACTTGGGACTACGATGTTGTGGCCATCAGGGAAACGTGGATAGAAGAGGGACAGGTTGTTGGAGGTTCCTGGTTACAAATGTTTCAGTAAGATTAGGCAGGGTGGTAAGAAAGGAGGGGGGCTGGCGTTGCTAATTAGAAATTGTATAACGGCTGCAGAAAGGCCGTTCGAGGGGGATGTGCCTTTGAAGGTAATATGGGCTGAAGTCTGAAATAGGAAAGGAGCAGTCGCCTTGTTGGGTGTTTACTATAGGCCCCCCAACAGCAGCAGAGATGTGGAGAAACAGATTGGGAAACAGATTTTGGAAAGATAGTAGTCATGGGCGATTTCAACTTCCCAAATATTGATTGGAAGCTCTTTAGATCAAGTAGATTGGACGGGGCAGTGTTTGTGCAATGCGTCCAGGAAGCTTTTCTAACTCAGTGTGTAGATTGTCCGACCAGAGGGGAGGCCATATTGGATTTGGTACTCGGTAACGAACCAGGACAAGTGATGGGCTTGTTACTGGGTGAAAAATTTGGTGATGTTGACCACAATTCTGTGACTTTCACCTTTGTTAAGGAGAGAGATAGGTGCTTGCAACAGGGTAGGTTTTACAATTGGGGGAAGGTTAATACGATGCTGCAAGGCAGGATCTGAGGATCATAAAGTGAAAGCATAGGATGTCAGGGAAGGATATCATTGAAATGTGGAACTTTTTCAAGGAACAGATACGACGTGTCCTTGATATGTATGTACCTGTCAGGCAGGAAAGAGATGGTCGTGTGAGGGAACATTGGTTGACGAGGGCGGTTGAATATCTATTAAAGAGGAAGAAGGAGGCTTAGATAAGGCTGAGAAAACAAGGTTCAGACAGAGCAGTGGAGGGATACAGGGTAGCCAGGAGGGAGCTGAAGAAAGGGATTAGGAGAGCTAAGAGAAGGCATGAAAAATCTTTGGCGGGTAGGATCAAGGATAACCCAAAGGCCTTTTATGCATATGTGAGAAACATGAGAATGACGTGAACGAGGGTAGGTCCGATCAAGGGCAGTAGTGGGAGACTGTGTATTGAGTCGGGAGAGATAGGAGATGTCTTGAATGAGTACTTTTCTTCATTATTTACAAATGAGAGGGACCGTATTTGTGAAGAGGAGAGTATGAAACGGACTGGTAAGCTAGAGGAGATACTTGTTAGGAAGGAAGATGTGTTGGACATTTTGAAAAACTTGAGGATAGACAAGTCCCCCGGGCCTGACAGGATATATCCTAGGATTATGTGGGAAGCAAGAGAGGAAATTGCAGAGCCGTTGGCAATGATATTTTCGTCTTCACTGTCAATGCGGGTGGTACTAGGGTACTGGAGAGTGGCGAATGTTTGTGCCCCTGTTCAAAAAAGGGAATAGGGATAACCCCGGGAATTATAGGTCAGTTGGTCTTACTTCGGTGGTAGGTAAATTAATAGAAAGGGTACTGAGTGAAAGGATTTATGAGTATCTGGAAAGACACTGCTTG
>NW_025173775.1:0-1890 GCF_004010195.1 Chiloscyllium plagiosum | reverse complement strand
GTGTTAAAATGAATGCTTTTTTTAACAAATACATAAATCGCTGGAAAAGCTCGGCAGGTTTGACAGCATCCAGATGCCTTTTATATGCTGTAGTTATACCAGCGTCCATCACTTCCTCTGGCAGCTCATTCCGTACGCACACTAACCTCTGTGTGAAAAGGTGCCCTTAAGACCTCACCAAAACCCTTCCTCTTTCACTTTCCACCAATGCCCTCTAGTTTTGGACACTAACCTGGGGAAAATCCTGACTACTCACCCTATCCATGACCATTTTGATTTTATAAACCTCTACTGCTGCGAAAAGTGACTCCAAACAACACGAATGGCTGTACTTTCAGATATCCCGAGCCTAAGTTCTGAAACGGAATATTGACACCTCTTCATTCTCCACCAAGTCACAATTCTAAATCCATTTTAATCGGTTTGTTCAGATGTATCACGAGACACGTCTGTGGGATTTACACCGAGACCTTTGTGCCCACAGTTAGGGACACTAGCACCACTTGGCAATACTCATAAAGCTGTAACATTATTCTCCTGTATGTTTGTTCATCAGCCTGTTATGACATGCTGTGACATACCTCTGCAACAGGCAGGACTTGAATCCAGATCTTCTTGTCCAGAGCTATGAACACTACCACACGAGTTCAGAAATTAGAATCAAATCCAGAGTTCTGACTCAGAGGCAGGGACACTACCCACTACACTACCATACCAAGATTTAGGATCATATTTAAAGTGCCAGCTTTTAGCTAGGTGCGGATTTATTATAATCAGGTTACCATTACTGAACTATACAAACCTCTTCGCATTGTTAAACAAATGCAAGGTATTTGTCTCAACTGTAGGTTATTGAGTGCGCGTGCTGTGCATCGAAGTTAACTATGAACGTCTTTAATTGCTATTATCTGTTGTCTGCAATATTAGGGAAAGACATCCTGCAGACACACTCTGTACAATGAAGGGTCTCAAATTGATATTTATTACTGAACATTAGAGACGGGGAAAGATCATAGTTTCTGACCCCAAAACACCGATCAGTATTACCCAACTCTCACGGCTGACGACTCTCTTCCTAAAATCATGAAATGACACTAGGCCGCTGATTACGGCCCAGCCTCTCCTCCCCAGTGACTGTGTCTGCAATCTGTCCCTCCTCCCCCTCACCACACAAGGCAAACAAGCTCAGGGTCCTTGTGAAAATCAAGGCTGGAGTGTGCAGGGCTCCTGCAGAGGGGGAGGGTATTTTGAATTGAAGGGTGAGGGTGAGGAGGCAGTAGTATCACTCACTGGGCTGAGGACTGGCAGATGGAGTTTAGTTTGGATTAATGAGAGGTATTGGATTTGGTAAATCAAACAAGAGCTGGACCTATACAATTAAAACTATTGTGATTGGCAGTGTTGTAGAACAGAGACCGAGGCCATCTGGTATAATTCTTTAAACTTTGCATCTCGTATGGATAGTGTGGTTAAGAAGGTATTTCACACACTTGTCTTTGAGTATCGGAATTGGGAGGTTGTACAGAACATTGGTGAGATCTCTTCTGGAATACTGTGTCCAGTCCGGTCACCCTGCCCACTCATTCCATAGGCACACCACCCTCTGGGTGAAAAAGTTGTCCCTGAGGTCACTTTTAATTGTTTCCCCTCTCACCTCAAGCCTATGTCCTCTAGTTTTGGACTACCCTAACCTTAGAAAACACCTTGAATATTCACTTTGATATTATTGATCTTGATATTATTAAGCTGGAGAGGGTTCAGAAGAGATTAAACTGGATGATGTTAAGAATGGAGGGATTGAGGTATAAGGAGAGGGTGGAGAGCATGAGATTAAGGGATAGCTTTATAGGAGTTGACAAAATCATAAGGAGTACAGATAAGCCGAAGGGC
>NW_025173774.1:0-1890 GCF_004010195.1 Chiloscyllium plagiosum | reverse complement strand
CAGTATTGACCAGCCTACGGCCACTGGATTTTTTAACCAACTGCCTTGACAGTTTACAGGCCACAGGAATCTTTATACATAGAACCAACCATTCACTGTCCAAAGGATTATTCACACACTGTATTGACCATTCTCAAGCCACAGGATTAATGAACACACTGTCCTGACCATCCTCAGGCCACAGGATTGTTCACACATGGTATTGATAACCCTCAAGCACTGGTTTATTCACACACAGTATTGACGATTCACAGGCCAGTGGATTATTCACACAGAGTATTAACCATTTTCAAGTCACAGGGTTGTTCACACACAGTATTGACAATCCTGACGCAACACAATTATTCACACACAATATTGACCATCCGCAAGCCACAGGATTATTCACACATGGTATTGACAATCATCAGGTCACAGGAGTAATCACACATGGTATTGACCATTCACTGTGTTAAGGATTATTCTCACACAGTTTTGACCATCGTCAGACAACAGGAGCAGTTCATACAGTATTCATCAACTCAGGCCACAGGATTATTCACGCACAGTATTGAATATCCCCAGGCAACAGAATTATTCACGCACAGCATTGACCATTCACAGCCTACAGCATGATTCACACACAGTATTGACCATCCTCAGGCAACAGGATTATTCACATGCAATATTGACCATCCTCACACAAAGAATTATTCACACACAGTATTGAGCACCGTAATGCCACAGGATTATTCACACACGGTATTGACATTCCGCAGGCCACAGGATCATTTACACACATTATTGACAAGCCTCCCGCCACAAGATTATTCACTCAAAGGTTTGACCAACTTCAGGCCACAGGAATATTCATAAACAGTATTGAGCATTCATTGTTCCCAGGATTATTTAAACCCAATATTGACAATCCACAGTCCACAGAATTATTCACACAAGTATTCTCCATCCTTGGGCCACAGATTATTCACACACTGTACTGACCAGCCTACCTCCACAGGATTTTTGAACCCACTGCCTTGTCAGTTTACTGGTCACAGGATTATTCGCAAAGTATTGACCACCCTCTGGCCAAGGGTTATTCACACACAGTATTGGCCAGCCTACGGCCTGTTAAGACGGACCCGCGGGGTCCCGTCTTTGCGTGTTCTTTCGGAAGGAGAGACTCACACTGGCAACTATGATTAGACGCAGACAGCAGTTTATTCACAGAATCTTAACTGATACAACGAATCTACAGGCATGCATTCGTTGGAGAAGGCGTTCTCCCTTCCCGTTCAAAGTTGACACAATTATACCTCAGGCCACCGGATCATTTTCACACAGTATTGACTATCATCAGGCCACAGGATTAATCACACAGTGTATTGATCATCCTCACGCAACAGAATTATTCTCACACTGTATTAACCACTCTCAGGCCACAGGATTATTCACACACAGAATAGAGCATTCATAGTTCCAGGATTATTTACACACAGTATTGACCACCCTCAGGCCTCAGGATTATTCCTACACAGTACTGACCAGCGTAAGGCTACAGGATTAATGGACACATTGTCTTGGCCATTCACAGGTGGCAGAATTATTTCCATACAGTATTGACCATCCTCAGGCAAAAGGATTATTCCCACAAAGTATTGACAATCTTCAAGCCACGGGATTTTTCACACACAGTATTGACCATCCTCAGGCCACAGGATTATTCACACACAGAATTGAGCATTCATAGTTCCAGGATTATTTACACACAGTATTTCTGGGACTCTCTCACACACACTCTGGGACACTGTTATTCTCACACACACGCCGGGACATGGTGATTTCTCACACAGACTCTGGGACACACACACACACACTCTGGGACTCTCTCTCTCTCACACACACACTCTG
>NW_025173773.1:0-1890 GCF_004010195.1 Chiloscyllium plagiosum | reverse complement strand
ATGCACTTAATGGTAAGGTCCTAGAGAGTGTTTATGAACAAAGATACATTGGAGTGCAGGTTCATAGCTCCTTGAAAGTGGAGTCACAGGTAGAAAAGGATAGTGAAGAAGGCTTTTGGCATGCTTTCCTTTATTGATCAGTGTATTGAGTGCAGGATTTGGGAGGTCATGTTGTGGCTTTACAGGACATTGATTAGGCCACTGCTGGAAAATTGCGTGAATTTCTGGTCTTCTTCCTATCTGAAGCATGTTGTGAAACTTGAAAGGGTTCAGAAAAGGTTCAAAAGGATGTCGCCAGGGTTCGAGGATTTGAGCTATAGGGAGAGGCTGTACAGGCTGGAGCTGTTTTCTCTGGAGCGTTGGAGGCTGAGGGGTGACCGTATAGAGGTTTAGAAAATTATGAGGAAACCAAGCAACATGTATAGGGTAAATAGGCAAAGATTTTTTTTCCCTGGGGTCGTGGAGACCAGAACTAGAGAGCAGGAGCGTTGGAGGCGGAGGCCGTATAGAGGTTGAGAAAATTATGAGGGGCATGGATAGGGTAAATAGGCAAAGATTTTTTTCCCTAGGGTCGTGGAGACCAGAACTAGAGAGCATAGGTTTAGGGTGGGAGGGGAAAGATATAAAAGAGACCTAAAAGGGACCTTTTTCACGCAGAGGGTGGTACGTGTATGGAATCAGATGCCAAAGGAATTGGTAGAGGCTGGGACAATTGCAACATTTAAGAGGCATTTGGATGGGTATATGAGTAGGAAGGATTTGCAGGGATATGGGCCAGGTGCTGGCAGGTGGGATAATATTGGGTTGGGATATCTGGTCGGCATGGACGGTTTGGACCGAAGGGCCTGTTTCCATGCTGTACATCTCTATGACTCTATGACTCTAAATGTGGTTTGAAAAGGAATTTTATTGATGCTCTTTCTGTGCATCTACTGTCCCTGTTCTTCTAAATGCTGGAGATCGCAGGTTTGTCAGGTGCTATAGAAAGAGATTTATGGTTACCATTGTGATATTATATATGTCAGAACTTTAATAGCGATGCATGGAATGAATGAATCAACAAAGGATAAATTGTTACTCACAGAAAGAAACAGCAATAACTCTGACTGGAATAAACTTGTGAAGCACAAGGCTGAACCTTTAACAGCATTGAAAGCAGTTAGCTCCATCTCGGTAATGAATAAAACTGTGAGGATACCTGCCTGATAAACTGGCTGCTTTACTGTCATTGACCAGAAACTCAACTGGAATCACTACATAAATACAGTGGCTACAAGAGCAGGTCAGAAGCTAGGAATACAGCAGCAAGTTACTCACCTCCTGACTTCCTGAACCCTATCCACCATTTACAACCCTCAGGAGTGTGATGGAATACACCCCGCTTGCCAGGATGAGCGCAGCCCCCGCAACACTCAAGAAGCTTGATATCATCGAGGACAAAGCCACCCAATTGATTGGTACCAAATTCTAAAGCATACACAATCGATGCTGAGTAATAACAGTGTGTACCATCTCCAAAGATACACTGCTGAAATTCACCATAAAATGCTCAGATCACAACGTCCCAACCCACTTCCACCAAGAAGGACTAGGGTGGAAGATACCTGGGAATATCGCCACCTTCAAGATCCCCTCCAATACACTCACCATCCTGCCTTGGAAATACATCACCGTTCCTTCACTGTCACTGGATCAAAATCCTGGAAAGTCCTCACTTACACACCACAGCAGGATGACTGCATTGTTGCAAGAAGGCAGTTCACCATCGCCTTCTCAAGGTCAACGAGGGACAGGCAATAAATATTGGGCCCAGACAGCGATATCCACAATTGAATAAATTACAAAAAAAACACACATGGTTGTGTTGGAAGGTCAGAGGCTATGGTACAA
>NW_025173772.1:0-1890 GCF_004010195.1 Chiloscyllium plagiosum | reverse complement strand
CTGGCCAAGCCAGCATTAATTGTCATTCCCTCAGTTAACATTGGCTGTGGGTCTGGAGTCAGATGTAGGTCAGACCCGGTGAGGACAGCAGATTTCCTTCCCTAAAGGGCATTAGATTGGGGTGAACAATCAACAGTGGATTCATGGTCACCACTAGACATTGAACTCTAGACTTTTGTTTAATATTGAATCCAAATTCCACCATCAGCCATGGCGGGATTCGAACCAGAGTCCGCGGAACATTGGCTAGGCCCCTGGATGAATAGTTTAATGAAAATACCTCCAGCCCATCACCTCCCATTTCAGGCTTTTGCCAGCCATCAGCTTTGTTTGGTTCAGTCAGGTGTCATCCTAGTCACTCCCCGCCCTTTCAAATAACTCACAAATATCCACCCAGTTAGGATGTGTGTCTGGGTGTCTACTAATTAGCTCACGGGAAATGAGGGGATAATCCTGAGGGGGGGTGTCACTGATCTCCAAACCCAACTTCGCAGAGTCATACATTTCACCTTGATATCTTACCTTGGCATCTAGTCGCTGTAGGTAAGACCAGAGATACTCAATGTTCGCTCCAAACGGATGGACATGTAGGAAAGTTGAAATAATACCTGTTTTAGAAAAGCGTATGCTTAGTTTTGAGATTCTGTCATCCTCCTTTACAACAGATTTTACCATGCAGTAAATAAATTCTCAGATGACCAATCACAAGCTGAGTAGAGTTTTTTGAAGAAGTGACAATCAAGATGGATACAGTGGGCTGGGGGGAGCAGGTCGATGTGGTGTACTTGGATTTTCTCAATGCATTTGAAAAGGTGCCACGTAGGCTCCCTACAGTGTAGGATCAGACTGTTCGGCCCATCAAATCCACAGACCCACCCCCCAACCCCATCCCTGTAACCTTGCATTTCACATGGTTAACCCACACATCCCTGGACACTACGGGACAATTTAGCATGACTAATTCATCTAGCTTGAACATCTTTGGATTGTGGGAGGAAACCCACACGGACACTGGGAGAATGTGCAAACTCCACACAGACTGACACCCGAGGCTGGGATTGAACCCGGGTCCCTGGCGCCGTGAGGCAGCAGTGCTAACCACTGAGCCACAATGCTGCCCATTTAGATCCACCATTGTAATCCTCTAGCCCCCTTGTCGTTTATCCAGCCTCCCCTGTCACTTAATTTTCTAATCAACCTGTTCAGTGCTGTTCTTACACACTTCCAGAGGGGTGGTAGTGAGGGGGGGGGGGGGGGGGGAGACTTGAACTCTTGGTCCAGGTGTAGGGACACTGTGCCATGAGGCCCCTCACAACATTGAAAGGCTGCAACACAAGAGTAGAGCTCAGAATGTGGGTGGCAACCTTTTAGCTGGGGCAAAGGATGAGATCGCCAAGATGGTGGCGGGAGCAGGGATAGATGCATCATCTTTAGATGAGGGCAGGATATGATGAGTGGGACTGAAGGGACCAGTGCTGTGGACCTCAGCTATTTACAACCAATATCAATGACGTGGGAGAGAGCCAGATACATGACAGCACATTGTGTGCGATCCCAGTCTCCCCACTATTGGAAGGATGTTGTGAAACCTGAAAGGGTTCAGAAAAGATTTACAAGGACATTGCTGGGGTTGGAGGGTTTGAACAGGCAGGGGCTGTTTCCCCTGGAGCACCGGGGGCTGAGAGGTGACCTTATAGAGGTTTATAAAATCATGAGGGGCTTGGATAGGGTAAATAGACAAAGTCTTTTCCCTGGGGTCGGGGAGTTCAAAAGTAGAGGGCATAGGTTTAGGGTGAGAGGGGAAAGATATAAAAGAGACCTAAGGGGCAACCTTTTCACGCAGAGGGTGGTATGTGCTTGGAATGAGCTGCCAGAGGATGTGGTGGAGGC
>NW_025173771.1:0-1890 GCF_004010195.1 Chiloscyllium plagiosum | reverse complement strand
ATCTGTGAGGGGCAGCACGGTGACTCAGTGAGGGGCCACACAGTTACTCAGTGAGGAGCGGCACAATTACTCAGTGAGTAGCGGCACGGTGACTCATTGAGGAACCACGCGGTGACTCAGTGAGGGGCCACTTGGTGACTCATTGAGGGGCGGCACAATTACTCAGTGAGTTGCGGCACAGAGACACAGTGAGGGGCCACGTGGTGACTCAGTGAGGGGTCACTTGGTGACTCAGTGATGGGCGGCACGGTGACTCAGTGAGGGGCAGTACGGTGTCTCAGTGAGGGGCGACACGGTGACTCAGGGAGGGGCCACCTGGTTACTTAGTGAGTGGCTACACAGTGTCTCAGTGAGGGGCGGCACGGTGACATAGTGAGGGGCCACATGATGACTCAGTGAGGGGCGGCACGGTGACTCAGTGAGGGGCAGTACGGTGTCTCAGTGAGGGGCGACATGGTGACTCAGTGAGGGGCCACCTGGTTACTTAGTGAGTGGCTACACAGTGTCTCAGTGAGAGGCAGCACGGTTACTCAGTGAGGGGCGGCACGGTGACTCAGTGAGGGGTAGCAAGGTGACTCAGTGAGAGGCGGCACGGTGACTCAGTAAGGGGCCCCTTGGTGACTCAGTGAGGGGTGGCACGGTGACTCAGTGAGGGGTGGCAGGGTGACTCAGTGAGGGGCCACCTGGTTAATTTGTGAGTGGCTACACGGTGACTCAGTGAGGGGCCACACGGTGACTCAGTGAGTGGCGGCAGGGTGACTCAGTGAGGGTCCACACCGTTACTCAGTGAGGGGCGGCAGGGTGACTCAGTGAGGGACCGCATGGTGACTCGGTGAGGGGCGGCACAGTTACTCGGTGAGGTGCGGCACGCAGACACAGTCAGGGGCCACATGGTGACTCAGTGAGGGGCCACGTGGTTACTCAGTGAGGTGCGGCACGGAGACTCAGTGAGGGGCCACGTGGTGACTCAGTGAGGGGCCACGTGGTGACTCAGTGAGGGGCCACACGGTGAATCCGTGAGAGGCGGCATGGTGACTCAGTGAGGGGCGGCACAGTGACTCAGTGAGGGGCTACGCGGTGACTCAGTGAGGGGCCACGCGGTGACTCAGTGAGGGGCCACTTGGTTACTCAGTGAGGGGCCACACGGTGAATCTGTGAGGGGCAGCCGGTGACTCAGTGAGGGGCCACGCGGTGACTGAGTGAGGGGCCACTTGGTTACTCAGTGAGGGGCCACACGGTGAATCTGTGAGGGGCAGCACGGTGACTCAGTGAGGTGTGGCACGGTGACTCAGTGAGGGGCCACACAGTTACTCAGTGAGGAGCGGCACAATTACTCAGTGAGTAGCGGCATGGTGACTCATTGAGGAACCACGTGGTGACTCAGTGGGGGGCCACTTGGTGACTCAGTGAGGGGCGGCACAATTACTCAGTGAGGTGTGGCACGGAGACATAGTGAGGGGCCACGCGGTGACTCAGTGAGGGGTTACTTGGTGACTCAGTGAGGGGCTACACGGTGAATCCATGAGAGGCGGCACAGTGACTTAGTGAGGGGTGGCACGGTGACTCAGTGAGGGGCGACATGTTTAGTCAGTGAGGGGTGGCACGGAGACTCAGTGAGGGGCGGCACAGTGACTCAGTGAGGGGCCGCACGGTGACCCGGTGAGGGTTGGCACGGTTACTCAGTGAGTGGCCACACGGTTACTCAGTGAGGGGTGGCACGGAGACTCAGTGAGGGGTCTCGCGGTGACTCAGTGAGGGGTCACTTGGTAACTCAGTGAGGGGCGGCACGGTTACTCAGTGAGGGGCCACCTGGTTATTTAGTGAGTGGCTACACAGTGACTCAGTGAGGGGCAACACGGTGACTCAGTGAGGGGCCGCACGGTGATTCGG
>NW_025173770.1:0-1890 GCF_004010195.1 Chiloscyllium plagiosum | reverse complement strand
ACCCCATGCCTTTGTGAACTTGATGCTGCCCTTTACTTTATCATCTGAACGAACCGATATGATTAGACAACTAATAATCTCTGGTCTATCTTTTGATATCACTTGGAAGTTCATTTTCATCACACCTCACTTCAGTAACAAAGGGAAGGACAAATACTGAGGAAGTACCCACGTGAGCAATCGTTGAACCTTTTGTGATGCCACACATAACAATTTATTGAAAATTAAACATTTTGTAAAGGAGGCTGTTAAATGCTCAATCGTATTCTGTCTCGCTCATATTTTAAATGCTAACCCTTTACCCTGGACTTAAAATGATCCTCCGACAACTGATCCCAATTCGTATCAAATCAACTCTTGTAAGACAATGGACCTGCATTAAATTTAAAAAAAGTCATTTTCCCTTCGATTTGAAGCTATTTTCACCAGGCATTTTCTTTCAGATTCAGTTAAATAAGTGGAGATTGTCATTCTGAACAGTGGACATCGTTGCCTCTCAAAACGTATCACATATTACCTGGTGAGAATGGTTCTGGTGTGAGCCATTTGTGTCATATTCAACTGAAACCTTCCAAACTACTGCTGTGTTTAGTCCTGAATTACATGCCAGTGCTCTATCTTGTTCACTACCTTGGCTTTGAAGTCAAAGAGTGTTTTGTTCTGATTCGTTGTCGCTTTTACCTTTGATTGATTTCGAGTCATAGACTTACAGAACAATACAACATGGAAATAGTCGCTTTGGCGCAAACTGCTCCAGACTGACCATGCTGCCCACTCAGCTATTTATAATGTGGTCCCTATTTATATTACAACACCCAATCAGTGTTCAAAAGCTCGAACCCTTGTCAACCATGTACGTGTTCAAATGTTGTATTTTTGAAATGATGTTGTTATACCTGGATCAACTACTTATTTTCCGTCATCCCATTCCACTTACGTTCCACACTCTGCTTGATAAATGTGCCCCACAAGACCTTATTAAAATTGTCTCCACTCATCTTAAACCTGAGCCCTCTAGTTTTAAACTCCCCATCCTGGGTAAAACGTCGATATGAGTTCAAATTGTCCATACCTCTCATTTTTTAATACACCTCAATAAGGTAATCCTTCATTCTCATTTGATTCCAGGAATAAAGTGCTATCCTGGTGAACACTCCCTCTAATTCAGGCCTACTAATCATGGCAGTATCCATGTAAATGTTTATCACACTCTTTCCGGTTGAACAGTGTATTTCGTAAAACAGGGTAACCAATTCAGAACACAATGCTGCAATTGCGGCCTCACCAACGACATATGCAGTTGTAGCATAACTTCCAAACTCCTATATTCACTGCCTTCAACGTTAAAGACCAGCATGATAAACAGCTTCTTCACTACCTTATCTACCTGTGGCGCCATTTTCAAAGAACTATGCACCTGTACTCCTCGGTCCGTCTGATCCCAAAAACCCTGTATGAAATGACAATTCCTTCCATAAGTCTCACATTGGTTTGATTCTCCAATGTGTAAAACTTCACGCTTACTTGTATATTTGAATTGCATTCACGATCATCAGCCCACTTCTCCACCTGATCAAGTGTCGTGAAGCGTGGTCCGTAAAATACACAGCATGTCAGGAAGCATCCAAGGAGCAGGAGAGTTGACGTTTTACATATAAGCCCTGGATTTGCCCTCAAAACATCAACTCTCTTGCTCCTCGGATGTTGCTTGACCTGTTGTGCTTTCTTCAACACCACGCTTTTCAATGCTGACACGCCAGCATCTGCACTCCGAGCTTCCGCATCTGATCAAGAACCTCTGATTTTTTTGATAAGCCTCCTCGATATCAATGATGCCTCCTAATTTTGAATTATTTTCAAATATACTTATCATGCCTTGTACATTCTCAC
>NW_025173769.1:0-1890 GCF_004010195.1 Chiloscyllium plagiosum | reverse complement strand
ATAGCTGTTTAATTTAATTAGTTGCTTAGTATCAAATTTAAACAATTTAATCTTCAGTAAAAATGACTAAAGGGAAGGGAGCCCGCAGCCCTCAGCAAGCAGGAACCCCTGCCCCACCCTCTCCAGCTGCAGCAGAGGCGTCCGCAGCCGCCCCGGAGGACTTACCTACGGTGGCAAGCCTTGTGGAAATTATCTCCAAACTGAATGCGAAGATCGACACTTTTATTGAAGAATCCCAAAGTCGATGGGACTCACTCTCGGCCGCGCTGCAAAAACACGACCGAGACATTAAAGAAATCGAGCGCCAAGTTGGAGCTAAAGGCCGCAACCTCCGAAACTACAGCGCACTCGGCCGTGGATCGAGTCCGGACTCTAGAATAGCGAGTCCGGACCTTAGAGAATCATATTGATGACCTCGATAATCGAGGTCGTCAAAAAAATATTCGTTTGCTGGGCCTTCCCGAACGGGAAGAGGAAGGCCAGCTTACAGCGTTCCTTGAACAGTGGCTTCTACAGCTGTTAAATCTGGAAGCTGAATCAGGCCAGGTAAGGGTGGAATGGGCCTACCGGGTCGCAATACGTGGGCCCGGCTCGAACCAGCGTCCCCGCCCAGTCCTGTGCCGGCTGCAGAGCTATAGGGAGAGGCAGATACTCCTAGAAGCCTCTAGAAATCTTGGAAAAAATTCCCAAGCCATGATCTATAAAGGATCCAAGATCATGTTATTCCAGGACTTTTCCCCAGCTCTGGTCCGAAAGAGGAAGGCATTCAATGAGGCGAAGAAGTGTTTAAGGGACTTAAATATTCAGTACTCCTTACGCTACCCTGCGACGCTACGCTTTAACCATGAAGGATCCATGTATAACTTCGGATCGCCAGAAATGTCTAAAAAAATTTTGGACTTTCTGAGATAAATTGTAAGAGATAATGGATGTTGGTTTGCCTTTCCCCCACTCTTTTCCCCTGGGAACAAGGGGGAAAATCTCCATTTAAATACTTTTTAAAAATTATTTAGAAATAGTTTTTTATTATACTGTTGTGAGTGTATTAGAGAGCCTTTATTTTTGTGAATTTTATATGCTCTATGCTCGGGATGTTCTGGATAGGGTTTCCCTTCCCGAGGGGTCTCGGATTTGCCCGGATGATTATGGTCGATCAGTCGGTTAAGTGGTGCACCTGGAATGTCAAGGGGAGTAATTCGCCAGTTAAAAGGAAGAAAATATTATCAAATCTTAAGAAAGAAAGAATTGATATAGCTCTCCTACAGGAGACACACCTGTTGGATAAAGAACATTTGAAATTACGACAGGGTGAATTTGATCAGGCCTTTTTTTCTTCTTTTAGCTCAAAAAGTAGGAAAGTTGTTATTCTTGTTCGGAAGAATTTCCCTTTCAAAATCCTAAATCAGATAAAAGACGAATCTGGATGATATATTCTGATTAAAGCCCTTATAAATGGAGAGGAATATGGAATTTTAAATTTGTACTGCCCCCCGGCAATCCCCTTTAAATTTATAACGGAAGCCTTCTCAAAATTGATGGCTCTTGGTGCCCATCATACAATTATAGGGGGAAACTTTAATTGTATTATGTATTCGGAAATAGATAGGATTCCCAAGAGTACTGCAGGAGTATCTCCCAGATCTGAACAAAAAATTAGGATTAGTAGATGTATGGAGATGTCTTCATCCACAGGGCTGAGAATTTTCTTTTTACTCCAATCCACATAAATGTCACACCAGAATTGATATGTTTTTTGCCCCCTCGATTTTTTTAAATTCCATATCATCCTAAAAAATAGGTAGCATAGCAATTTCCAACCACGCTGCTCTATATATGGAAACCAAGGCGAGGAATAACGGGACATCCCCTCGGCATTGGCGTATGGACCCC
>NW_025173768.1:0-1889 GCF_004010195.1 Chiloscyllium plagiosum | reverse complement strand
TCTGCCCATCTCTCATCCATATACCATGAGGCTGTTTCCTCATCAAGATATCTTTTGTTAGGATGGTCGCACTCCGAAATACATGTAGATTCTGCTTCTGTGTACGCATTTGGGTACAATTTTTTTCAGTTTTCCGTCATTTGTTGTAAATTAGTTAATTTTTCTGAATCATAAATATCCTCTTTGTCCTCCATCTGCTCATTAATTATCTCAAACATTCTTTCAAACACGATTGCAAACAATTCTACTTTAACGTATTTATCTTTATTCTTTGATTTCTTATCTTTTTTCCAGTGGGGATATTTTGACCTGGTTATCACATAGTCAGGAATAATCACATGATATACCTCCTGTAATATCTCAGAGTTAGAGAATTCTGCTTCTGCACTGGGTGCATACTTTCGCAAGTAAATGTTTGAGGAAGAACTGCCACTTGCTTCTCAAATAAAATCCGACCTGGACATACATTCTGGTCCAGCATTTTAGCAGCCATTGTGACTTAATTTGCAATTTTAACAAAATT
This sequence comes from Chiloscyllium plagiosum, assembly GCF_004010195.1. Lineage (NCBI taxonomy): Eukaryota > Metazoa > Chordata > Chondrichthyes > Orectolobiformes > Hemiscylliidae > Chiloscyllium > Chiloscyllium plagiosum. The sequence continues at coordinate 1,366 of NW_025173768.1, read as the reverse complement.
CCCTGCTTTATGCTGTTTGCCGATATCCTCTTCCCACTGCATTTACTAAACCACCAACAATGTGAACTCATGGAGCCTATTTTGTTTGCAGTGAAAATACCTCCGCCTTTCAAGTTATATTCCCTTTCAAGGATTTTCGTTTTACCCTGTGGTAAACTTTCTTTATTAACTTCAACATAGTCTCGTTTGCCCTAACCACCTAAGGATTTCTCTTGAAGATCATTCCAATCTCACATGAATTGAAATTGATGCCAGCAGCTGAATTTGTTTCTTTCAAACTCAGTATAGGTTCGAAAAGTGTCCATTCCTAGTTTCCTGAAACATTGTCTGTGATCTTCGGGTAGAATGTCATATGCACTTAAATATGGCTTCCTTCACATCGTCACATCACCAGCTACCTCTTCTGATAGTGATGCTGATACGCCACGAGCTCTACTTACCAAATTTATTTGGTTCAATGAAACCCCTAATCGTGAGTGGCCACTCAATTTGTTGAGCTTGTTTCTGGAATGAAATGAAAAAGGCTTCGACAATCTTCTCATCAAATATATATACTGCTTGGATACATTTGAATCGACGTCCACCAGGCTTTTTGGTACGATGACTTTGCTCATCATCTCTTACTTCCTAACTAAACGTACCTTTCAACTTTACCTTCATCCATTTACGTCAACTTTCCTATCTAAGTGGCAAATTGTGAAGACCAAACTCAATCTCTTTCCCCCCATTCTTTCTCTCTCTGTTCTCTTTCTTCTGTGAGGGCACTCCTCTCCTCTTCTTTTCTTTTCCTGTCTGAGTGACTCAGTCCTTTTATCTTTTCCTGTGCCTTCAACTGTATTCGAACTATTTCAGTTCGGTTACTGTTCAAGCTGCCTCATATCCAATTGAATTCTAGTCAATTCCAAAGGTTCCAGCAAAATTAAATTTTGGGCTTTTGCTGTAATTAGCTCTCCTTTTCTCACAGAGGAAGGCAGACACAACTCCCCTTTGTTTCTCCATTCCAGTCTGCCAGTTGCAATATCTTTAACTTTATCTTCAAGTTCTGGAAAATCACTAAATCGTTTCATTCGGACCGCCCCCACCCCCGCCAGAGAAAATGCACTGACTGAAGAGGTAATTCGAACGCAAAGCACTCTTTTAACTCCGCGAATTGAATACACACACCAAAACAGACCAGCACCTACCACTCGCCTTTGAGTTCAACTACTCTAAAATCAAATTGGGATTATCAAAAGATTGCAACAAAACCACCAAAGTGCAATGGGCCAGGCTTGACCCTGTCAAAGTATTTTAGAAGGTGGCCCTGACTATTTTTTATAGAAAGGTTGATGTAAAGTGGGAGTTCCCAATCTGATACGAGTCGTAA
>NW_025173767.1:0-1889 GCF_004010195.1 Chiloscyllium plagiosum | reverse complement strand
TACCTCACTCTGTCTGTCCCTCACGCTGTCTGTCCCTCCCTCTGCCTGTCCCTCACTCTGTCTGTACCTTCCTCTGTCTGTCCCTCCCTCTGTCTGTCCCTCCCTCTTTCTGTCCCTCACTCTGTACCTCACTCTGTCTGTCCCTCACGCTGTCTGTCCCTCCCTCTGCCTGTCCCTCACTCTGTCTGCCCTCCCTCTTCTGTCCCTCCCTCTGTCTGTTTCCCTCCTCTGTCTGTCCCTCCCTCTGTCTGTCCCTCCCTCTGTCTGTTTCCCTCCTCTGTCTGTCCCTCCCTCTGTCTGTCCCTCCCTCTGTCTGTTTCCCTCCTCTGTCTGTCCCTCCCTCTGTCTGTCCCTCCCTCTGTCTGTTTCCCTCCTCTGTCTGTCCCTCCCTCTGTCTGTCCCTCCCTCTGTCTGTTTCCCTCCTCTGTCTGTCCCTCCCTCTGTCTGTCCCTCCCTCTGTCTGTTTCCCTCCTCTGTCTGTCCCTCCCTCTGTCTGTCCCTCCCTCTGTCTGTTTCCCTCCTCTGTCTGTCCCTCCCTCTGTCTGTCCCTCCCTCTGTCTGTTTCCCTCCTCTGTCTGTCCCTCCCTCTGTCTGTCCCTCCCTCTGTCTGTTTCCCTCCTCTGTCTGTCCCTCCCTCTGTCTGTCCCTCCCTCTGTCTGTTTCCCTCCTCTGTCTGTCCCTCCCTCTGTCTGTCCCTCCCTCTGTCTGTTTCCCTCCTCTGTCTGTCCCTCCCTCTGTCTGTCCCTCCCTCTGTCTGTTTCCCTCCTCTGTCTGTCCCTCCCTCTGTCTGTCCCTCCCTCTGTCTGTTTCCCTCCTCTGTCTGTCCCTCCCTCTGTCTGTCCCTCCCTCTGTCTGTTTCCCTCCTCTGTCTGTCCCTCCCTCTGTCTGTCCCTCCCTCTGTCTGTTTCCCTCCTCTGTCTGTCCCTCCCTCTGTCTGTCCCTCCCTCTGTCTGTTTCCCTCCTCTGTCTGTCCCTCCCTCTGTCTGTCCCTCCCTCTGTCTGTTTCCCTCCTCTGTCTGTCCCTCCCTCTGTCTGTCCCTCCCTCTGTCTGTTTCCCTCCTCTGTCTGTCCCTCCCTCTGTCTGTCCCTCCCTCTGCCTGTGCCCTCTCTCCCCCCGTGGCTGAATGACAGTGTACTGAATTATATCTAACTTATGGTTCACGTCTTACACTCGGAGGTGCTGGTGGCCTGGCCTCGGCTAAACATTCCGAAGTCCAGGTTAACGGTCGGGGGAGATTCACCCCCAACAGATGGTGAACTTTAAAGTTGATAAAACCTTGGATGAAAAGCTAGTTGAACATGGCCATTGTAGAAGAGGTCGCTGTGTGTCACACATTACCTTCAGGGAAGGATTACAGCCATCCTGACCTCCACGTGACTCCAGACCCACAGCAATGTGGTTCCCGGTGGACCAACTTCCGAAATGATCGTGGAAGCCACTCGTTTCCAGGGGCGATTCGGGATGGCAGTGAGAATGTTTGGATTCCTGTGAAGTGCCTCATCACTGCCATTCTCTCCCTCTAGCTGCTGACTGCCAGCTGCTGACCAAACTTCCGAAGGTGAAGTGTCTGAGGAACGCGCAGCGTGAAGGTGAGACGGGGAGGATTGCTCGGTTTCCCAACTCACCCGGCCCGCTCCGTGTTCACCTGTTTTCTGTGTGACACGCGACAGCCCTGCCGAAGGGTGTGGCCCCTTTAATTAAAGGGCCAGCTCCTGCAGGGGTGAGGTTGGGGGGGGAAAGGGAGTGTCGGATGGCACAGAACTCCCACCTGATGATGCCAAAGATAGCACAGTTCATTTCTGGGCTCCCATTCAAACCACCCAGTTTCCTCAGTCCCCTCCTGAAAAGCCGGACTCTGAGGTAGGGTTTGGGAGTCGGTGTGGGGGCA
>NW_025173766.1:0-1889 GCF_004010195.1 Chiloscyllium plagiosum | reverse complement strand
TCTTTTGTGATCGTACAGATGTCATTCATTATTTCGAGAACTCTCTCACTTCCTTTTCATTTATATATATTTGAGACATTACGGGGGTAAACGCTCCTGTTAAATTTAAAACCAGGAACACAGTAAAGATTTATTCCATGCAGTATTCTGTAAATATTCGAGTCGCCAAGGACTACTCAAAGTAAAAATTAACAACTTTATTTCCTAAAGTAAAACAGAGCATGATTAATTTATCTTTATTTATAATTGCGGTCTCTAAGCTATCTTTATCTTCTTTCTTTTATACTAGGTTGAGAAAACGCCTAATTAAGATCGTAATTAAGAAAAAAAACAACACTTTGTATCTTAAAACCATAGAGCTTTCGGTTCTAAAAATCTTCCTGCGTCTTTTTTTCCTTCTGGTTAGGAATTCCTGCTTAATTCATCGAAAAGGTGCCTTTTTAAAAGAGCAATTTTTTAGGCAGTCTGCTTAAATGCTCGGTCGTGGCAGTTCACCTCCCACTTGTTCAATTTTCCCTGGTCTTATACTCGAGAGCATCGGAATGTGTTATCAGCCCTCAAGATTGTCAATATACTCGATTCGAACTTGACTGAAGTTTGATACGTTTCGGGGATAATTTAAACTGATTGGCCGAATTCGAATGTGTTTTTTGTCTTCAAGCAAAAAAAAATCCAGTTTTGCAGCCCAGTGTTACATTGTTGCCTTTCTGATAACACTTGGTGCTGTGTCCGGTAGTCTTCTGCTGTTAACTTTCTGAACGTACACCCACGTCTTCATAACATTAGCACTCCCAAATCGAAACAGTTCTGGATATTGAGTTTCCAATCTCGGTCACTCTACAGTCATGTCCGTCTAATATCATTGAATTTTATCCATTCACTCAATGTATACAGTGAATTCCTTAGTCTGTTTTGAGAATAGAAAACACGATCTGATAGCGTGCGTTTCATTCAGCAATTGAACCCGTTATTTCCTACTCCATTTTCGTCTTTTTTTCTCATGTTGATCCAGTCATGAAACTGTCAGACACCGTCATAATCACAGAATCAGGACTGATGAGTAATGTTTCATGAATCCCCAATCACGATCCCTGGGTATATCCTGCCCCACTGTCAGGGCAGATCCATCAGTGCTGAGTTCACCGTGGGATGCAATCAAGAAAGGAGTTTCCCTGGAATTGCTCAACATTGATTCCAGAACCCGGGAAATCTCATAGTAACACGTCCGAGATGATCAAGGAAATAGCTTGATGATGGACATCTGTTGACCTCCACGCTAGCTTTCACTGATAACTCAGTTCCCCATGATGTGGAAAACAAATCGGAGGCAGCACTGTCAGTGTCTCCACAGGCCCAACACTCATCGAGTAGGGCGAGTCTTCCAATACTCAGTAGCCCGACTGTGACACGTGATGGGTGAAGCAACAAGAGTGAAACATTCTCACCAAACTATTTGTCACAGATGGATCTACCCCTAAAGCTTTCTGTCGGAGCAATACGCAGACTGCCCTGGCAGAGGGAAAGTCTCAGTATCATATTGAAGGTATTGCTAACTGTCTTATGTGGCACTTTCCCCTGCGAAGTCGGACATAATTATAAATGACTGAGCAAATGGAAGCTGGGCATCCAAGAGGCATTGTGAGCCATCAGCAGCTGTGGCAACAATAGCCTTCCACTCATCAGAAAATCAGAAGTGGGCTGTTCACTGATGGTTCCAATACTTTCCTCACAATTCACAACTATATCTATGCTGAAACAGGCTACTCGGCCCATCAAGAGATTTAAACAGGAACAGAATGGGGTATTTCAGCCATTCGAGTCGGTTCTCAGGAATTGGCGTGGATCTTTTCCCATCGCACATGCCTGTTACAAAGAAAATGGACAGGAAT
>NW_025173765.1:0-1889 GCF_004010195.1 Chiloscyllium plagiosum | reverse complement strand
TTAGCCATGGGAAATGCAGGGTTATAGTTCCATTGTAATAGAAGCAGGAGTAGGCCATTGGCTCATCGAGCCTGCTCTGCCATTCATTAAGCTCATAACTGACCTATCCATCGTCTCAGCTACTCCTACCTCCATTGTCCCAACTCCCCTTAATTCCCCTACCATTGCAAAAACCCATCCAACTGGGTCTTGAATATACTTAATGAAGCTGTCTCTCCTGATTCCTTGGCAGAAAATTCCATAGATTCACTACGCTCCACGAAAAGCAGTTCCTCCTCATCTCTGTCCTAAATCTATTCCCCCTATTGAGTCCGAGTCTCATCTACCAGCAGAAATGACTGAATAGGGTAGGGCTTCATCCCCACAGTTCAATGAATTCTCACTTTCCAAGATGTATTCACTCATTCAGTTGCTGTCTCACAAATAAAAGATTTAATTGCAACTTCTTCTGTTCCCAGACAAGGCAAAACATCTTTGAAAGCTGCTCTGAAAGTCCAGTCTTCACAACCACACATCTGCTTTCACCGAAGATGATTAGAGTCATACAGCACAGAAACAGACCCTTCAACCCAACTCATCTGTGCCAACAAGAAATCCTAAATTAATCTAAATCATTTGTCAGCATTTGGCCCATATTCCCCTAAACCCTTCCACTTCCTATTCCCATCCAGATGCCTTTGAAATTTTGTAGTAATTGTATCAGACTCCATCACCCTCTGTGAAAACGTTGCTCCTCTGGTCCCTTTTAAATCATTCCCTCTCACTGCAAACATATGCCGTCTAGTTTTGGACTCCCCTAGTCTGGGTACTCACCCTATCCTGCCCCTTATAAACATCTCTAAGGTCACCCCTCAACCTCCAGTGCTCCACAGAAAATTTTCACTGGCCTATTTAACCTCTTCCTGTGTCTTAAACACTCCAACTCTGGCAACAGCCTTGAAAAACCTTTCTGAACCCTTTCAAAGTTTCACAACATCTTTCCTGTAGCAGGGAGACCAGAACTGAACACAGTATTCTAAAAGTGGCCTGACCAATGTCCTGTACAGCCACTCCATGACCTCCTAAGACTCACTTTTAAGGAACCATGAACCTGCACTCCAAGATCTCCCTGTTCTGTGACACTCCCCTTAACTGTGCCAGTCCTGCCTGGATTGCTTGACCAAAATACAACACCTCACATTTCTCTAAATTAAACTCCATCTGCCACTCCTCGGTCCATTGGCCCATCCAATCAATTCTAATTTACAGCAAACTCTTTTTCCTCTCTTATTCCCTGCAAGCTGAAAATCTCCATCTCACACACTCTCCCTCCAATCTCACTTTGCTGAACCTAATCCCTGCTGTACCTCATCCTGAAGGGTCTGGTTCATGCTGATTAACAGGTGGCACAAAGCTAGTTCCTTTTTTGACTAAAAGCTTTTCCCTGGCTCAAGGAGACTCTGTCCATGACTTTTTCAGCGAGGTAATAAACCGGCCGGGTTCTGATCAGTCTGGTTTGAATGTGGATGAAACGGATTTTGAAAGGCCTTTTGTTGATATGTAAACAGGTGTGACTTCAGGCCAAATTGGTCATGTTTTAGAAGTGAAAGTGAGGTCTGCAGATGCTGGAGATCAAAGTTGAAACTTTATTGCTGGAACAGCACAGCAGGTCAGGCAGCATCCAGGGAACAGGAGATTCGACGTTTCGGGCACAGGCCCTTCTTCAGGAATGACTTTAGAAGTGACCTGTATAAAGAAAGGGGAGTGAGCTGAGCAGTTTTAGTTCAGTATTGAACTGGTTGGCAGTTCAACAGGGAGCTATGTGGAAACTCTCTCTCTTTTCCGCCTCTCAACTTCAACCTATAAGCAGGTGTTCGATTTATACTGGTTTTCAAAGGGAGTTGGCTTAT
>NW_025173764.1:0-1889 GCF_004010195.1 Chiloscyllium plagiosum | reverse complement strand
TTCTTCTATGTTCTATGTTCTATGTTCTATGTTGTCTTTTTAAACTCACTTTTACATTCAAAAGGATTATCTAGTTAGATTGGGGAAAAGTGTCAAAATCTCAGTAACTTTTTAAAAAGTCTTTCAAATATTATTCAAAAATTACTTGTGCTGTTTATGGGTCTACCTATAGCACAGGGACTCCAGCAGTTCAAAAAGGCAGCTTCCCCCACCCAACCTTCTTAGGGCAACTAGGGATAGGCAATGATGCTGTCCAGCCAGTGACACCCACATCCCATGAATGATTAAAAAAAACTCCCCTGGCCAATCCGTATAAGTGGTAACAGGCTAGAGTCAGAGGAATGTGGAACTGGAAGCATTGAAGAGACACTGCAGGCAAGACTGCAATCATGGAGGATTTAACCATTACAATCAGAATATTAAGTTCTGGACAATTGGAAGCCACTGTAGGACAAAGGAATGAGCTGGTGGAACAGCGTATGAGAAAATACCAGCACAGAGCTTCAGACAAACTCAAGTTTAAAGAAAGTGGTAAAAGGTGTCACTTACGGAACAATGAGCCCAACGCAATTTAACTCGTAATTGGTCACACTCAGTTCAGTTAGTATTTGAAACCTGCATTTTCAGTTAAACAATATCTGCATAAAGACTGTAATTCAATGTCACTGACCTGTGCAGCCATAGTTGTACATATTAAGGGTCAGTGCTTTCATGATGTTCCTCAGTCGCTTTTGAAGTATAGAATCAGGCAAAGATTTACGCAGAGATAAATCAAAGACTTCAAGGAATGATGCCAAAGAATATTGGTACATGCTGTTAACAACTGCCATCTCTGCTAGGACAAAAAACAAAATTGCACCCCTCTTGGCTGCTGGTCGATATCCATCACGTAACTTGTCAATATCTATTGCAGTTTTTTCAGCTAGTACTAGTTTCTCCATCACCTGCCAAAAGGGAACAGTTTATACCAGCTTTATATTTATCAAACAAACAGATGAGAGAGACTAATATTACATGATCTGTCATGAATTCTAAACACAACTTAGTCAAGTTGACAGATATATCATTAAAATGAGAGCACACACACAAATAAGGCAGCAAAAGCTACTTGAGCCTTGTCCACCAATTTACTCGTCACAGATGTATCATCCATGACATATTGGTAAGAGAGACCACTACACAGTCCTTAAGAGAAAGTGAGGACTGCAGATGCTGGAGATCAGAGCTGAAAAATGTGTTGATGGAAAAGCGCAGCAGGTCAGGCAGCATCAAAGGAGCAGGAGAATCGATGTTTTGGGCATAAGCCTTGTTGAGTCCTTGTTGAGATGCAATCCTATCTTCACATTGATGATAGCTTTTTATATTGTGCCACCACCTTATTAAATGTAAGCTTCATACAGATATAACAGTAGAAAAAATAGGTATCCGTGAGGAGCTATGGGTCAACAGCAAGCGCAGAATTGTATTCAACCACAATGTGCAGCACCATGGCCCACTCTACCATCACCATCAAAGTGGGAGATTAACTCGGATGTAAACATTGTATTTTACTTAGTTTTCAATCATGCAATGAATTGGACAAAGGGCTGCTTCACAACAAAGGACAGAAGAAGGACTGGCATGCTCTGAAAGAAAACATTGCTGAAACTTATTGTGTGCAATGTTTACACTGTTGCTTTGCAAGCAGTGAAGGATGGTGTACATAGGTACATGGCACCGGAGTGTGAATCCAAAGTGAGATTCAAAAGAACATAAGAACCAGGAGCAGCAGTAGGCCATCTGGCCCTTTGAGCCTGCTCTGCCATTCAATAAGATCATGGCTGATCATCGTGTGGCCTCAGCTCCCTTACGCACCATCTCACCATAACCCTTAATTCCAATACTGTTCA
>NW_025173763.1:0-1889 GCF_004010195.1 Chiloscyllium plagiosum | reverse complement strand
CTCAATGAGACAGTACTAAACTCCAGGACTGTTTTCAATGAGACAGTATTAAACTCCCGGACTGTTCCCAATGAGACAGTACTAAACTCCAGGACAACTCTCAACGAGACAGGATTAAACTCCCGGACTGTTCTCAACGAGACAGGACTAAACTCCTGGACTGTTCTCAATGAGACAGTACAAAACTCCTGGACTGTTCTCAATGTGACAGTACTAAACTCCTGGACTGTTCTCAACGAGACAGTACTAAACTCCAGAACTGTCCTCAATGAGGCAGTACTAAACTCCAGGACTGTTCCCAATGAGACAGTACTAAACTCCAGAACGGGTCTGAATGAGGCAGTACCAAACTCCAGGACTGTTCTCAGTTAGACAATACTAAACTCCCGGACTGTTCACAATGAGACAGTACTAAACTCTCGGAATTTTCTCAATCTGGCAATACTAAACACCCGGACTGTTATCAATGAGGCAGTACTAAACTCCCGGACTGTTCTCAATGAGACGGGACTATTTTCTAGGACTGTTCTCAATGAGACAGTACTAAATTCCCGCACTGTTCCCAATGAGACAGTACTAAACTCCCGAACAGTTCTCAATGAGATAGTACTAAACTCCTGGACTGTCCTCAATGAGACAGTACTAAACTCCAGAACTGTCCTCAATGAGACAGTACTAAACTCCTGGACTGTTTCCAATGAAACAGTACTAAACTCCTGGAACGTTCTCAACGAGACAGTACTAAACTCAAGGACTATTCTCAATGATGCAGTACTAAACTCACAGGATTGTACTCAATGAGACAGTACTAAACTCCCGGACTGTTCTCAATGAGACAGTACTAAACTCCCGGACTATTCTCAACGAGACTGTACTAAACACCCGGACTGTTCTCAACAAGACAGTACTAAACACCAGGACTGTTCTCAGTGAGACAGACTTACAATCTAGGACTGTTATCAATGATGCAGTACTAAACTCCCAGACTGTTCACAATGAGACAGTACTAAACTCTCGGAATTTTCTCAATCTGGCAATACTAAACTCTCGGACTGTTCACAATGAGACAGTACTAAACTCCCGGACTGTTCTCAATGAGACGGGACTAATCTCCAGGACTGTTCTCAATGAGACAGTACTAAATTCCGCACTGTTCCCAATGAGACAGTACTAAACTCCCGAACTGTTCTCAATGAGATAGTACTAAACTCCTGGACTGTTCTCAACGAGACAGTACTAAACTCCAGGACTGTTTTCAATGAGACAGTACTAAACACCCGGACTGTTCCCAATGAGACAGTACTAAACTCCCGGACTGTTCCCATTGAGACAGGACTAAACTCCAGGACAGCTCTCAATGAGACATGATTAAACTCCCGGACTGTTCTCAACGAGACAGGACTAAACTCCCGGACTGTTCTCAACGAGACAGTACAAAACTCCTGGACTGTTCTCAATGAGACAGTACTAAACTCCTGGACTGTTCACAACGAGACAGTCCTAAACTCCAGAACTGTCCTCAATGAGGCAGTACGGCGGCACGGTGGCACAGTGGTTAGCACTGCTGCCTCACAGCGCCAGAGACCCGGGTTCAATTCCCGACTCAGGCGACTGACTGTGTGGAGTTTGCACGTTCTCCCCTTGTCTGCGTGGGTTACCTCCGGGTGCTCCGGTTTCCTCCCACAGTCCAAAGATGTGCAGGGTCAGGTGAATTGGCCACGCTAAATTGCCCAAAGTGTTAGGTTAAAGGGGTAAATGTAAGGGTAGGGGTATGGGTGGGTTGTGCTTCGGCGGGTCAGTGTGGATTTGTTGGGCCGAAGGGCCTGTTTCCACCCTGTAAGTAAACTAATCTAATCTAAACTCCCGGACTGTTCCCAATGAGACAGTAC
>NW_025173762.1:0-1889 GCF_004010195.1 Chiloscyllium plagiosum | reverse complement strand
TCTATAAAACCTCCTAGACCGCATTGACTACAGCTTCATCCCGACATCGGTGTCTGCTCTTCTTTATCGGCTCCTGCGTAAACCGCCATCACTCAGAGACATTCATCAGCCCTCCTCACTATCCACAACTCCACCAATCTTCGTATCGTCTGCAAATTTACTGACCCACCCTTCAACTCCCTCTTCCAAGTCATTAATAAAAATTACAAACAGCAGAGGATCCAGAACTGATCCCTGCGGAACTCCACTTGTAACTGGGCTCCAGGCTGAATATTTACCATCTACCACCACTCTCTGACTTCGACTGGTTCGCCAGTTCTCTATCCAACTGGCCAAATTTCCCACAATCCCATGTCTCCTGATTTTCCGTATAAGCCTATCATGGAGGTATCAATCTGAGTCAAGGGGGTACATATAAATGATCGGTGCAGGTCGTTTTGAAAAGATGTGGTTGGAATATAATTTTTGGAATCTAACATTTATTGCTCGAACTTGAGGGGGAGGCAGAAAGTTTCACATCAGTTAAAAACAAGTTGCATGTGTACTCGTGATAACATTACGGAGTGGCGAGGAGAGAAGTTGGAGTGAAGTGAGTGCTGCCGGGAATGGTAAGTTTTCCCACTTAAAAAGGAACTTACCTTGTGAGTCGGGCCTCCATTTTGACACAGCGGCGAGGAGAGAAGGTGGACTGAAGCGAGGGCTGTCGGAAGGTAAGTGCTCAACTTATATTTGGGCAGTGGCTAAACCCGATCTCCCTCACGCCCCATCTTCTCTAACCAGAAGAAAAAGACTCTGTAAGATACGGCTTTTATTTTTTCCTTTATCTTTCATTTTCGTGCATTGTTTAGTGTTAGTTAGTTCATACAATGATAAGCATACAATGGCAGATCACTTCAGACCCGTGGCATGTTCCTCATGATTGACTTGGGAGCTTAGGAACGTGTCTGACGTTTCTGACTCTTACACTTGCAAGAAATGTGTTCATTTGCAGCTCTTGTTTGACTGCATGACGCCTCTGGAGCTGCGGATAGACTCACTGTGGAGCATCCGCGATGCTGAGGAGGTCATGGATAGCACGTTTAGTGAACTGGACACACCACAGGTTAGAATTGTTGAGGGCGACAGTGAATGGGTGACCAAAAAACAGAAAAGGAGTCGGAAGTCTGTGCAGGTTACCCCTGCGTTAATCCACCTCCGAAACAGTCATACCACCTTCAATACTGTTGAGGGAGTAGGCTCACCAGGAGAGAGCAGTTGTTAAGAGCTCGGAACCTTGGTGGGCATTGCTGTTCAGAAGGGCGGGAAAAAGACTCGTAGGACCATAGTCATAGAGGATTCTTTTTGTAAATGTGAGTAGTAGGCGGTTTTGGGACCGCAAACGGGACTTTCAGATGGTATGTTGCCTCCCAGCTGCTCAGGTCAGGGATGTCACTGATTGGCTGCAGAGCATCCTAACAGGGATGGGTGAACATCCAGTTGTCTTGGTTCATATAGGCACCAACGATATAAATAAAAATACGAGATGAGGACCTGAAAGAAGAATGCAGGAGCTGGAAGAGAAGTTAGATTCGATTACATAGTGTGGAACCAGACCCTTCAGCACAAGTCCACACTGACCCCCCAGAGTGCAACCCACCCAGACACATTCCCCTACATTTATCCCTTCACCTAACACGACAGGCAATTTAGAATGGCAAAATCACCTCACCTGCACATTTTGGACTGTTGGAGAAACCCACGCAGAAACGGGGAGAATGTAAAAACTCCACACAGTCAGTGACTTGAGGCAGGAATTGAACCCGGGTCTGTGGCACTGTGAGACCGCAGTGCGAACTGTCTTGCCGCCCACTGAAGAATAACCAATCCAGACCCATTTCCTTCTGATTAAC
>NW_025173761.1:0-1889 GCF_004010195.1 Chiloscyllium plagiosum | reverse complement strand
CTCTATATAAGACATGGGAACTGCTGTTCTCAAGATGAAACACAGGTACTGCTGTTCTCAATATTATACACAGGTACTGCTGTTCTCAATATTATACACAGGGACTGCTGTTCGCAATATTATACACAGGGACTGCTGTTCTCTATATTATACACAGGGACTGCTGTTTTCTATATTATACACAGAGACAGGTGTTCTCTATATTAGACATTGAAACTGCTGTTCTCACTATTGTACACAGGGACAGCTGTTCTCCCTATTAGACATTGGAACTGCTGTTCTCTATATTATACACAGAAACTGCTGTTTTCTATATTATACACAGAGACAGGTGTTCTCTATATTAGACATTGAAACTGCTGTTCCCTGTATTATACACAGGAACTGCTGTTTCTTTCTCAGACATGGTAACGGCTGTTCTCTATATTATACACAGGGACAGCTGTTCTCTATATTATACACAGGTACTGCTGTTCTCTATAATAGTCAAGGGAACTGCTGTTCTCTATATTATGCACAGGTACTGCTGTTCTCTATATTAGACATGGGAACTGCTGTTCTCAATATTATACACAGGTACTGCTGTTCTCAATATTATACACAGGTACTGCTGTTCTCTTTTTGAGACATGGGAACTGCTGTTCTCGAAATTATACACAGGTACTGCTGTTCTCTATATTAGACATGGGAACTGCTGTTCTTTATATTATACACAGGGACTGCTGTTCTCTATATTAGACATGGTAACTGCTGTTCTCTATATTCTCCACAGGGAAAGCTGTTCTCTATTTTAGACATGGGATCTGCTGTTTTCTATATTATACACTGGTACAGCTGTTCTCCATATTAGACATGGGAATTGCTTTCTCTGTATTATAAACAGTGACTGCTTTTCTCTGTATTATACACAGGGACTGCTATTCTCTATATTATACACAGGGACTGCTGTTCTCTATATTATACATGGGAACTTTTATTCTCTATATTATACACAGGTTCTTCTGTTCTCTATATTAGACATGAGAACTGCTATTCTCTATATTATACACAGGCACTGCTGTTCTCTATATTAGACATGGGAACTGCTTTTCTCTGTATTGTACAGAGGCACTGCTGTTCTCTATATTATACACAGGTACTGCTGTTCTCTATATTATACACAGGAACTGCTGTTGTCTATATTGTACACAGGAACTGCTATTCTCTAAATTTGACACAGGGACTGCTGTTCTCTATATTATACACAGTGACTGGTGTTCTCTAAATTCGACATGGGAACTGCTGTTCTCCATATTAAACACAGCGACTGCTGTCTCCATATTTTGCACAGAAACTGCATTCCTCCATATTAGACAGGGGAACTGCTGTTCTCTATATTACTTATGGTATCTGCTGTTCTCTATATTACTTATGTTATCTGTTGTTCTCAATATTCATTACAGGAACTGCTGTTCTCTTTATTATACATGGGAAAAGCTCTTCTTTATATTATGCTCAGGGACAGCTGTTCTCATATTAGACACAGGGACAGCTGTTCTCTATAATATACACAGGAACTTACTGTTCTCTATATTTGACATAGGAACTGCTGATCTCCACATTATACACAAGGACTGGTGTTCTCCATATCAGTCATAGGAACTGCTGTTTGCGAAATTATGCACAGGAACTGCAGTTCTCTATAGATTACATGGGAACTGCTGTTCTGGATATTATACACGGGGATTGCTCTTCTCTATGTTATACACAGGGACACCTGTTCCATATAACAAATGGGAACTGCTGTTCTCTTTTTTATAGACAGGAACAGCTGTTCTCTATATTAGACATGGGAACTGCTGTTCTCTCTATTGTTAACAGGGACAGCTGTTCTCTCTATTAGACATTGG
>NW_025173760.1:800-1889 GCF_004010195.1 Chiloscyllium plagiosum | reverse complement strand
CACAGTCTTCCAGACCCTAACCCCTGGAGTAATGCGGCCTATCCCAACTCTCAGGCACTGTCTTCCAGACCCCAATCCCTGGATTGACCAGGCCTATTCCGCACTCTCATACACTGTGTTCCAGACCCTAGCCCCTGGATTAATCCGTCCTGTCCCACACTCTCAGTCACTGTGTTCCAGACTCTAATACCTGGAAAAATCCGGCTTATCCCACACTCACAAGCACTGTGTTCCACACCCTAACCCCTGGATTAAACCAGACTATCCCACTCTCTCAAGCACTGTGTTCCAGACCCGAACCCCTGGATAGATCTGGCCTGTCCCACAATCTCAGGCACTGTGTTCCAGACCCTAGCCCCTGGATTAAACCAGCCTATCCCACTATCTCAAGCACTGTGTTCCAGACCCTAACCCCTGGATTAATCTGGCCTGTCCCACAATCTCAGGCACTGTGTTCCAGACCCTAGCCCCTTGATTAAACCAGCCTATCCCACACTCACAAGCACTGTGTTCCAGACCCTAACCCCTGGATTGACACGGCCTACTGCACACTCTCAGACACTGTGTTCCAGACCCTTACCCCTAGATTAATCTGGCCTATCACCCACTCTCAGACACTGTATTCCCGACCCTTACCCCTGAATTAATCCGGCCTATCACACACTCTCAGACACTGTGTTCCAGACCCTTACCATTGCATTAAACCAGCCTCCCACACACACTCTGGCACTGTGTTCCAGACCCTAACCCTGGATTGACCTGGCCTACCCCACACTTTCTGACACTGTGTTCCAGACCCGAACCCCTGAATTAATCCGGTGCATTGCACACTCTCAGGCACGGTGTTCCAGAGCCACCCCACTGCATTAAACCAGCCTCCCACACACTCTCTGACACTCTGTTCCAGACACTAACACCTGCATTAAAGCTGCTTCCCCGCACTCTCAGGCACTGTGTTCCAGAACCTTACCCCTGGATAAATCCTGCCTACCCCACTCTCTGAGGCACTCTGTTCCAGACCCTAACACCTGCATTAAAGCTGCTTCCCCGCGCTCTCAGGCACTGTGTTCCAGAACCTTACCCCTGGAT
>NW_025173760.1:0-744 GCF_004010195.1 Chiloscyllium plagiosum | reverse complement strand
CCCTGGATTGACCTGGCCTACCCCACACTCTCAGGCACTGTGTTCCAGACCCAAACCGCTGGAGTAATCTGGCCTATCCCACAATCTCAGGCACTGTGTTCAAGAGCTAACCCTGGATTGACCCAGCCTAACCCACACTCTGAGGCACTGTGTTCCAGATCCTAACCCCTGAATTAATCCGGCCTATACCACGCTCTCAGGCACGGTGTTCCAGACCCTAACCCCTGGATTGACCTGGCCTACCCCACACTCTCAGGCACTGTCTTCCTGACCCTAACCCCTGGAGTAATCCGGCCTATTCCACACTCTCAGACACTGTGTTCCAGACCCTAACCCCTGGATTAATCCGGCCTATCCCACACTCTCAGGCACAGTGTTCCAGACACTAACCCCTGGATTAATCAAGCCTACCCCAAACTTTCAGGCACTGTCTTCCAGACCCTAAGCCCTGGAAAAATCCGGCTTATCCCACACTCACAAGCACTGTCTTCCAGACCCTAACCCCTGGATTAAACCAGCCTATCCCACACTCACAAGCACTGTGTTCCAGACCCTAACCCCTGGATTGACACGGCCTACCGCACACTCTCCGACACTGTGTTCCAGACCCTTTCCCCTAGATTAATCTGGCCTATCACACACTCTCAGAGACTGTATTCCAGACCCTAACCCCTGAATTAGTCCGGCCTATCCACACTCTCAGACACTGTATTCCAGACCCTTACCACTGCATTAAACCAGCCT
>NW_025173759.1:0-1889 GCF_004010195.1 Chiloscyllium plagiosum | reverse complement strand
GTTGGCTTTCATTAGCAGGGGAATTGAGTTTAAAAGCTACGAGGTTATGCTGAAGCTCGATCGAGCCCTGGTAAGAAAACCCTTGGTATATTGTAGTCAGTCCTGGTTGCCTCATCATGAGAAAGATGTGGAAGCTTTACGGATGGTGCAGAGGAGATTTATCAGGATACTGCCTGGACTGGAGGGGAGGCCATGTGAAGAAAGGTTGAGGCAGTTAGGGCTTTTCTCATTGAAATGAAAATGGATGAGAGGTGACTTGATAGAGGTAAACGAGATCATGTGAGGCCTAGATAGAGAGAATAACCAGAGAGCTTTTCCATTACAAAAGTTGAAATAACGAGGGGGCATAAATTGAAGATGATTGGTGGAAGGTTTATAGGAGATGTCAGAGGTTGGTTCTTTACACATATTGTAGGAGGTGCGTAGAATGAACGGCCAACAATAGTAGTAGAGTCCGATATATTAGAGACATTAAAGAAACTCTTAGATAGGTACATGGCTGATAGTAAAATGTAGGGTCTGTAGGATAAATGGTCAGCACAACATTGAAGGCCGAAGGGCCTGTAATGTGCTGTACTGTTCTACGTTCTAGTTAGGGAGGGTTACAATGGCACAAAGAGGTTTCAGAAAGCTGGAGAGGATGGGATCTGAATGAAGAGACACAAATAGGAAGGTGTGCTCAGATTGTCGAGGGTAACAGAGACAGCAATGGTCTGATTTGGAGCAGACGAACCAAACTGGGAGGGGTGTGAGGACTGGAGGTAGCTTCAAAGGGAATGAGGACCATAGAGCCACAGGGTGTTACAGAAATGTGGAGAGCTGTAGGGCCTGAACGAGTTCATGGAGATGGGGAGGTTGGGAGAGATGGAGCGGTTAACTGGGATGGATGTTGGTAGGATTGGGTGGTTTACACAGATAGCAGTGTTTTAGGTGAATGGAGCAGGTTATGGAAATCAAGAAAGTTTTATAGATTAGAAGAACAAACAGACATGTGGAGGGCAGTCGTGATAGTTTATAGTTATTGAAAGGCTTTGGTTCTGCAGGTTATTTCGATATAGAGGGTATGGAATCTGACATTTTTACAAGGAGATAAGGACAGCAATTTTATTTGGAGACAGTTTCACAGATAAGGAAGCACTAGTAACCTCCTCCAGTTTGGTCAAAGTCGGAAGGGTTTTAGGGGAGGGTGACGTTTACACAGATAGGGGTGTAAGAGCTGGAGAAGGTCATGGAGATGAGTAGATGGATGGAGAGACCGGAGGAGCTTGCATTGACAGGGTGGGAGATAACCACGGGAGGATGTTACACAGATTGTGAGTCTTTTCGGAATTGAATCAGGAGAGTAACAGGCATTGGAGTGGGTTCTACAGATCGGAAATGCTGCAGCCACCTTAGAGGATTGTAGGGTCCCTACAGATAGATCGGGTCTTTTGGACTCGGATAGCTTCAACCCAATGTATGCTGTTTTCTTTTTTCCTGAACAGAGCCTCAATATCCTTCATCAGCCAGGGATCCCTGAACCTGACAGCTCTTCCCTTCACTCTAACAGGACATATTAGCCCTAGATTCTGGAGCTTACAATTTTAAAAGCCTCCCATTTGCCAGTTATTCATTTTCCTTCAAAAAGACTCACCCAGTTGATGGTAGCATCATGTGGAGGAGCAGGTGTTAATCTGGATTGGACAAAGTTAAAAATCACACAACACCAGCTGACAGTCCAACAGGTTTATTAGGAGCTACCCGGTTTCAGACCACTGCTTCTTCATCACGTGGTTATGGAGCACAATCATAAGGCACAGAATTTATAGCAACAGGATTGCAGTGTCATGGAATTTAATATCAAACAAATTTAGTTAAAGCCTTTCATCTTTTAGGCTGTTCACAACGCT
>NW_025173758.1:0-1889 GCF_004010195.1 Chiloscyllium plagiosum | reverse complement strand
TACATTATAAACCATTTACTAGCAGGTGTGTGGATGTAATAAGTTTGTATATGGTTCTGAGTTTGAATTGAACCTTCAAGGTACATTACCAATGTGAGCTATCTTGAGGAATCAGGGAGGATTTTCTGAGAACCCACCAGATATTTCTGGATGTTACTGCATTTAAAAAATATAAGATCTAGTCATTGAGATAGGATGGTAAGGGTGGCAAGATTTGGAAATCCCTGATGACAAGAGAAATTATGAGTTCAGTCAAGAACAGTAAGGAACCACATCTAAAAGTTTGGAAACTGAAGACAGTTGAAGGCCTCGAAAAACATTTTAAAAAAACACACAGCAAATGCATAAGAAGGCGTTAGGAGGGCTAAAAGGCAACGTGATGTGTCTTTGACAGACAGGATTAAGAAAATCCAAAATCAGATAATCACGATTAAGAGGGTAGCTAGTGAAAGCGTAGTCGACTCAACGGCAAAGGACGGAGTTAATGCATGGAGCTGGAGGAAGTGTGTGAAGTCCTTTAGGAATATTTTGCACCTGCATTGAAAAAAAGAATAAGGACAGGGTTCATGGTCAGTCGAGAAAAGGAGATGGAGATATTCCAGAGCATTTCAATATTAAAAAACTGAGGATGTGCTGTGGGTTTCGAAAAAAACATTAATGTAAACAGGTCTCCAGTATATGATGTGTTTAATCCCCGAATACCGAGGGAAGGGAGGGAATAAATTGCAGAGGTCATGTGCACCCTTGTTGTATCCTCTTCAGTCACAAGAGAGGTTCGAGAGAACTGGAGAATAGCTCATGTATTTTCCTTAGATGAAGAAGTCTAAAAGGGTTAATGCAAGAAATTTCCAAAAAAAAAAAAAATCCAGTGAGCCGATCGTCAGTGGAAGGGAAATTGTTGGAGATTCAGAGATAAATAACTCACACACATTTGGAAAAATAAGGGCTTATTAGCGAAATTCAACGTGGCTTTGGGTGGGAAAATTGTGTCTCATAAATTTGATTGTTTATTTTGCAAAAGTCAGAAAGGTGATTGATGACAAGGCCTTTATATGGTTCCTTATGGCAGGCATATACAGAAGGTGTAGTCAAATTAGATCAGTGGCCAGTCAGTAAGATGGATGCAGAACTGCTTGGTCATACCAGACAGAAGAGTATTGAAAGTGTATTTTAGTGACTGTAGATCTGAGAATAGATTTGGAGAGTTGCGGATCGTCAGGATGATTGGCAGAGTTACAGCAGAATACAGGTAGGCTGGACGCTGGCATAGAGAGAATGCAGATTTAATTTAATCCGGACAATTGCGAGGTGAGGCATTGTGCAAGGTCTGCTGCAGAAGAGAAACATATAATAAATTGAATAACTCTAAGTTGCTTCAAAATCCGACGGGATCGACGCATACAAGCTGTAGTTCTCTGAAATTGGAACTTAATTCACCAGTGTGAACAGTGTAATCAAGAAGGCCTATCGCATGTGTGCACAGAGTCATCGGAGCACACGGTATAAAAATTGGCATCTCATGTTGCAGCTGAATGCAACATTTCTTCGGCCACTTTGGAATATTACGGACAGGATCGGTTACACGATCAGCAAAAGGATTTAGAGGTGTGGGAGATGGCCTGTAAAACGTTTACCGGTATGTTCTCTGGTTTGGAGGATATTGGGCGTGAGGAATAATTGAGCAAGCTTGGTTTGTTTTCAGTTCGACATCAGTGGCTCAGGGGCTACCTGATCTAGGTTTACAAAATTATGAGATGTGGATACAATAGATTTTTTTTTAGATTCTCTACAGTGTGGAAACAGGCCGTTCGGTCCAACCAGTCGTTCTCAGAGTCTTTTTCCCAGGGTAGAAATACCAATTACTGGAGCCATAGATTGTAACTACAAAG
>NW_025173757.1:0-1889 GCF_004010195.1 Chiloscyllium plagiosum | reverse complement strand
TCCTGTCCTTCCCTCAGCCAAATTTCTGAAATACCTATGACATCCCAATCCCATGTTTCCATCCATGTCCTGAGCTCATCCGACTGACCGGAAAGAGCTCTTGCATTGACATAAATGCAGTTGAATTTTTCAATGTGACTTTGTTCCCTGACTAGCTCTTGTCTGTCTTTTCTGCTTACCTTACTCTTTTTTTCTGAATTATAACCATCGTCATCTTTCTGTCTATTTTCACGTTAATTAGAAAGCACCCACTATATTTCTCAAAGATTACTTGCTCCCAAAATAGAACGAGTATATCTCCCTGCAAGGTTTTTGGTCGCTTTCTGGTTCAAGTGTAAACCTTCCTTTTTGAACAGGCCTTTTCTACCTCAAAACTTTCATAACGATCCAAGAAACTGATTTCCTGCACATTGACCTGCCTTTTCTTCCATTGATTTAAATGCTCATCTTCGAACTTGGGAACAGACATAAACCAGAGGTTCCTACATTTTCTGGTCTGCTTTTTAACCTTCGACGTAATGTCTTGTATTCACTCTGTAAACCTGTGTCGCTTTCCCTGACCAAATCATTCCGCTCAATGCGTACAATTTCCAGCTTCTCACTCTCCCCTTTGACAATATACTTAATACGTTTTGAGACGTCCACAATCTGACACCAGAAAAGCAACATACCTTCATCGAGTTTCGTTCACTGTCACAGAATCTCTGTCTGTACCTCTGACAGGAGAGTCCCAGTAACAATTATGCTTTTACATTTTTAGAAAATCCATTGCACCTTTCATTTTTATTGCTTCAGATGTGACCTGCTCTTCTACATTCCTCTGAGAGTCTGCCTCTTTCAAAAGGTAACAAAATAAGATATGTATTTGAGATAAGAATAGCCACAATACACTTCTGAACTACCTGCTTACCTTCACTGGCAGTCAATTATCTGTCTGACTGCTCCTGCTGTGTAATAACTTCTCTACATTTAGTAATAATAACACTCACTGCCTCTCATATGCCCTCAGTGACACATGCATAAAAAGAACAGCTGTCAATATCGGCTTTCTTATGAAAATAAGTTTCCATTCCTTTCCAACAAATATAACATGAAGAATGCAAAAACTGAATAAAAATAAACTCACAAATCGTGAAAAAAATCAAACGAAAAAAATTTCAACTAAACATTATCCACCATTCATTCTTCAAACTCCGATGAAAATAGAATTCCTTCACAGTTGTCCGTCTGTCGGCCTATCCACAATTTCAGTATATATGCAAAAAAACAATTCTCCTTACCTGCATCTTTTTTACATAATTCCTTTTGTCAAAACTTCCCCACAATTTATGTCAGTCTCACGGGCCTATAGTTAAATGGCTTTTCAAAACATCTTTTATAAGTAATACCAGAACATCAGCAACCCTCCAGTCCTCTGGTACGTTACCCAAGTACCTCGAATTCACAAATATCTCAGCAAGAGACCTAGCATTCTTCCTTGGCCTTCTCAGAGTCTGACCTTTTTGAAGTTCATGTGAATTGCTTAATGTCAGACTGTGTGCTTCGAAGGCTACAAACAGCACACTCTCTGATCCGCTCTCAATCTGCAACATGGAGACCACAGCCAATGTCTTTTGGAGAGTCTGGACAAATCCTGGAGAGTCCTTTAAGAAGAGTTAGTCTCCCAGGAGCAATGACTCAATGATTTGTATTCGCCTGCATTCATTTTGATCTGCCATGAACCCGTCCATGGTCCGCCAGCGCATCACTCTGCCTGGCAGCCTGTCCGAATACATGAGGAAAGGCATCAGCAGTCCTGTCCATAGGGAAGGGGAGCGGGCGGAGAGCAGGCTGACCACACTGTATCTCGGTCACTGAACCAGGCAAGAGCAAACGGACAACACTGTGTC
>NW_025173756.1:0-1889 GCF_004010195.1 Chiloscyllium plagiosum | reverse complement strand
ACACAGGGACTGCTGTTCTCTATAATGTACACATGGTCTGCTGTTCTCTATAATGTGTGCAGGGACTGCTGTTCTCTTTAGTGTACACAGGGACTGAAGTTCTCGATAACGTACACAGGCACTGCTGTACTCAATACTGTACACAGGGACGGCTGTACTCTATAATGTATACAGGGACTGCTGATCTCTATAGTGTACACAGGGATTGCTGTTTTCTATAAGTTACAAAGGAATGCTGTTCTCTATAATGTGCGCAGGGACTGCTGTTCTCTATAGTGTACACAGGGACTGCTGTTCTCTATAATATACAGAGGGACTGGTGTTCGGTGTAATGTACACAGGGACTGCTGTTCTCTATAATGTACACAGGCACTGCTGTTCTCTATAATGTTCACAGGGACTGCTGTTCCCTATAATGTACGCAGGGACTGCTGTTCTCTATAATGTACACGTGGACTGCTGTTCCCAAAAGTGTACACAGGGACAGATGTTCTCTATAATTTACACAGACACTGCTGTTCTCTATAATGGGCACAGGCACTGCTGTTCGCTATAATGTACACAGGGACAGATGTTCTCTATAATGTGTGCAGGGACTGCTGTTCTCTATAGTGCACACAGGGACTGAAGTTCTCTATAATGTACACAGGCACTGCTGTACTCTATACTGTACACAGGGACTGCGGATCTCTATAGTGTACACAGGGATTGCTGTTTTCTATAAGTTACAAAGGAATGCTGTTCTCTATAATGTACACAGGGACTGCTGTTCTCTATAATGTATACAGGGACTACTGTTCTCTATAATGTATACAGGGACTGCTGTTCTCTATAGTGTACACAGGGATTGCTGTTCTCTATACTGTACACAGGCAGTGCTGTTCACTATAATGGACACAGGGACTGCTGTACTCAATACTGTACACAGGGACTGCTGTTCTCTATAATGAATACAGGGACTGCTGTTCATTATGATGGATGCAGGAAGAACTGTTCTCATTAATGTACACAGTGACTGCTGTTCTTTATAATGGACACAGGGAACGCTGTTCATTATAATGGATACAGGGAGAACTGTTCTCTCTAATGTGCAAAGGGACTGCTGTTCTCTACAATGTACACAGGGACTGCTGTTCGCTATAATGGACACAGGAACTGCGTTTATCTGTAATGTACACAGGCACTGCTGTTCTCTATAATGTAGACAGGGAGTGCTGTTCTCTACAATGTACACAGGCGCTGCTGTTCTCTGTAATATGCACAGGGACTGTGTTCTCTGTAATGTACACAGGGACTGCAGTTCTCTATAATGGACACAGGGACTGCTGTTCTCAATAGTGTACACATAGACTGCTGTTCTCAATAGTGTATACTTAGACTGCTGTTCTCTGTACTCTACACGCGCGCTGCTGTTCTCTAGAATGTACACAGGGACTGCTGTTCCCTATAATATACACAGGGACTGCTGTTGTCTATAATGTACACAGGGATTGCTGTTTTCTATAAGTTACAAAGGAATGCTGTTCTCTATAATGTACACAGGGACTGCTGTTCTCTATAATGTGCGCAGGGACTGCTGTTCTCTATAGTGTACACAGGGACTGCTGTTCTCTATAATATACAGAGGGACTGGTGTTCGGTGTAATGTACACAGGGACTGCTGTTCTCTATAATGTACACAGGCACTGCTGTTCTCTATAATGTTCACAGGGACTGCTGTTCCCTATAATGTACGCAGGGGCTGCTGTTCTCTATAATGTACACGTGGACTGCTGTTCCCAAAAGTGTACACAGGGACAGATGTTCTCTATAATTTACACAGACACTGCTGTTCTCTATAATGGACACAGGCACTACTGTTCGCTATAATGTACACAGGGACAGATGTT
>NW_025173755.1:0-1889 GCF_004010195.1 Chiloscyllium plagiosum | reverse complement strand
TTTGAATTCTGTGTGATCTAATCTTGCTAACCAATCTGCCAGGAGGAACCTTGTTGAATGCCTTTCTGAAGTCCATATAGATTACGTCCACTGCTCTGCCCTCATCAATCATTTTTGTTACTTCTTCAAAAAAACTTAGTCAAGTTCATGAGACACAATTTCCCATGCACAAAGCCATATTGACTATCCCTAATCAAGTCCTTGCCTATAAAAATACATCTAAATCCTGTCCCTCAGTATTCCCTCCATCAACTTGCCTAGCACCAATGTCAGGCTAACCGGTCTATAGTTCACTAGCTTTTCCTTACCTTATTCTTAAATATTGACAAATCAGCCAACCTCTAGTCTTCCAGCATCTCTCCTGTGGCAATCGATGATACAAATATCTCAGCAAGCCAGGCAGCATCAGGAAGTGGAGAAGTTGACTTTTCACGTGTAATTTTTCTTCAGGACTGGAGGTGGGTGTAGGGGGAGCTGCAGATAAAGGGGGTAGTCAGGGCAGAGTGGTGAAATGGGGAGAGACGAAGATAGGTAGAGGGTATGACCTGGTTGGTCAATGGGAGGAATGAATCTGGTTGGTGGCAGGGAGCAGTCGAAGGGAGGGGGAGGGGCTGGGAAGGAAGTCGTGTGATGGAAAGGGAAGTCTTTCAAACATTGTAACTGTACCTGCTTCCACCATTTTTTTTAGATTAGATTCCCTACAGTGTAGAAACAGGCCCTTTGGCCCAACAAGCCAACACTGACCCTCCAAAGAATAACCCACCCAGACCCATTTCCCTCTGACAAATGCACATAACACGAAGGGCAATTTAGCACGGCCAATTCACCTGACCTGCACATCTTTGGACTGTGGGAGGAAACTGGAGCACCCAGAGGAAACCCACGCAGACACGGGGAGGATGCAAACTCCACACAGACAGTCGCCTAAGGCTGGAATCAAACTTGGGTCCCTGGCACTGTGAGGCAGCAGTGCTAACCACTGAGCTACCACGCCAACCCATATAAATTGGATGGGCCAAATGACATCTTTCTACATGTAACAAATCTCTGATTCTGGAAGCAAAGTGAAACACCATTACTGGTGGTATGTCGATAAAATGTGGAGCTGGAAAAACACAGCAGGCCAGACAGTATAAGAGGAGCAGGAAAGTCTACAATGTGTTACAGATCAGCCATGGTGAATTGAATTGAATTGAATTGAGTTTATTGTCATGTATACCAAGGCACAGTGAAAAGCTTTGTCTTGCGAGCAATACAAGCAGATCACAGAGTTAAGTAGCATAAATAGTAAATAATAGATATAAACAACAGCAAAAACAAAAACATAGGTACAGGCAAATGTTAAGAGTTTGTAAGTCCATTCAGTATTCGAACAACAGTAGGGTAGAAACTGTTACAGAAACCGGCTGGTGCGTGTGTTCAGGCTTCTGTACCTTCTCCCCGATGGTAGAGGTTGTAGAAAAACATTGCCAGGGTGGGACGGATCTTTAAGAATGCTAGTGGCCTTTCCTTGACAGCGGGCCTGGTAGGTGGATGTTGTAGCTGGGAGGTTGGCCTTTGTGATTGTCCAGGCAGAGTTCACCACTCTCTATAACCATCTCCGATCTTGAATGATCCAGTTGCCATACCAGGTAGTGATACATCCAGACAGAATGCTCTCGATGGCGCACCTATAAAGGTTGGCAAGGGTATTCGGTGTCATGCCAAATTTTCTCAGCTGCCTGAGGAAGAAGAGACGTTGTTGGGCCTTTGTAACCAGTGCGTCCACTGAAGAGTCCAAGACAGCTTGTTGTTGATGACTACTCCAAGGAGCTTGACAATCTCCACTCGTTCCACCTCTGTGCTGTTAATGTTTAGGGGGCATGAATAACATCCTGCCGAAAGTCAAT
>NW_025173754.1:0-1889 GCF_004010195.1 Chiloscyllium plagiosum | reverse complement strand
CTCTATTCTACGTATACATTCTGCAATATTCTGAGATTAAACCCTGCTATATTTTGGGATTCAGGCCTGCTGTATTCTGGGATTGTGGCCTGCTATATTCTGGGTTTAAGGTCTGATATAATCTGGGATTAAGGCCTGCTATATACTGGGTTTAAGGCCTGCTATATTCTGGGATTAAGCCCTGCTATATTCTGGAATTCAGCCCCGCTATATTCTGGGATTAAGGCTGCTATATTCTGGGTTTAAGGCCTGCAATATTCTGAGATTAAACCCTGCTATATTCTGCGTATACGTTCTGCAATATTCTGAGAGTAAGGCCTGCTATATTTTGGGATTCAGGCCTGCTGTATTCTGGGATTACGGCCTGCTATATTCTGGAATTCAGCCCCGCTATATTCTGGGATTAAGGCTGCTATATTCTGGGGTTAAGGCCTGCAATATTCTGAGATTAAACCCTGCTATATTCTGCTTATACGTTCTGCAATATTCTGAGATTAAGGCCTGCTATATTTTGGGATTCAGGCCTGCTGTATTCTGGGATTACGGCCTGCTATATTCTGGGTTTAAGGCCTGATATATTCTCAGATTAAGCCCTGCTATATTCTGGGTTTAAGGCCTGCTATATTCAGGGATTAAGGCCTGCTATATACTGGCTTTAAGTCCTGCTATATTCTGGAATTAAGCCCTGCTATATTCTGGAATTAAGCCCCACTATATTCTGGGATTAACGTTGCTATATTCTGGGTTTAAGGCCTGCTATATTCTGAGATTAAGACCTGCTATATTCTGCATATACGTTCTGCAATATTCTGGGATTAAGGCCTGCTGTTTTTTGGGATTAAGACCTGCAATATTCCTGGATAAACCCTGCCATATTCTGGAATTAAGCCCCACTATATTCTGGGATTAACGTTGCTATATTCTGGGTTTAAGGCCTGCTATATTCTGAGATTAAGACCTGCTATATTCTGCATATACGTTCTGCAATATTCTGGGATTAAGGCCTGCTATCTTTTGGGATTAAGACCTGCAATATTCCTGGATAAACCCTGCCATATTCTGGGTTTAAGGACTACTATATTCTGGGATAAAGGCCTGCTATATTCAGGTTTTCAGGCCTGCAATATTCTGGGATTAAGCCCTGCTATATTCTGGGACTAAGGCCTTCTATATTCTGGGATTAACCCCTGCTATATTATGTGTTTAATTCCTGCTATATTCTGGGATTAAGGCACGCTATATTCTGGGATTAAGCCTTGCTATATTCTGGGTTTAAGGCCTGCTATATTCTGGGATTAAGCCCTCCTATATTCTGGGTTTAAGGCCTGCTATATTCTGGGATTAAGCACTGCAATATTCTGGGTTTAAAGCCTGCTATATTCTGGCATTAAGCCGTGCTAAAGTCTTGTATGAAGGCCTGCGATATTCTTAGATTAGGCCCAGCCAGATTCACGGATTAAGCCCTGCGATAATCTGAGTTTAAGGCCTGCTATATTCTGGGTTTAAGGCCTGCTATATTCTGGGATTAAGCCCTGCAATATGCTGGGTTTAAAGCCTGCTATATTCTGGGTTTAAGGCCTGCTATATTCTGGGATTAAGGACTGCTATATTCTGGGTTTAAGACCTGCTATAATCTGGGATTAAGCCCTGCTATATTCTGGGATTAAGGCTTGCTATATTCTGGGTTTAAGGCCTGCTATATTTTTGGATTAAGCCCTGCTATATTCTGGAATTAAGCCCCACTATATTCTGGGATTAAGGCGGCGACATTCTGGGTTTAAAGCCTGCTATATTCTGGGATTAAGACCTGCTATATTCTGCGTATACGTTCTGCAATATTCTGGTATTAAGCCCTTCTATATTTTGGGATTAAGACTTGCAAATTCTGG